>NC_142698.1:20266709-20566709 GCF_029339155.1 Prunus mume
GAACCCAAAACCCTAAACCCTGAACCCTAAACCTCTAAACCTTAAACTCTTAAACTCAAACCCTAAACCCTAAAACTCAAACCCTAAACTCCTAAACCCTAAACCCTAAACCCTAAACCCTAACTCAAATCCCTAAACCCTAAACCCTAAAACCCTAAACCCTTAAACCCTAAACTAAAACTCAAAACCCTGAAAACTTTAAAACTCAAACCCTAAAAACCCCAAACCTCAAAAACCTAAACCTCTAACCCTAAACCCTAAAACCCTAAACCCTAAACTCAAACCCTAAACTCTAAACTTTAAACCCTTTAAAAACTGAATTTTAAATTTTAATTTTAAACTCTTTAAATCAAATTTTAAAATTTAAATTTAATCTCAAATTTTAAATCTGAAATCTGAATTAAATTAAATTTAAATTTTAAATTTAATTTTAAATTTTAAATCAATTTAAAAATTTAAATTTAAACTTTAAATTTTAAACTTTAAACTTTAAACCTGAAAAAACCCTAAATCCCTAAAAAACTAAACCCTAAACTAAACCCTAAACCTAAACCCTAAACCTTAAACCTAAACCCTAAACCCTAAACCCTTAAACCCTAAACCCTAAACCCTAAACCCTAAATTTAAACCCTAAACCCTGAAACCCTTAAAATAAACCCTAAACCCTAAACCCTAACCCTAAATAAATAAACCCTAAACCCTAAACCCTAAACCTAAACCCTAAACCCAAAACCCTAAACCCTAAACCCCCTAAAACCCTAAACCCTAAACTAAACCTAAAAACCCTAAACCCTAAACCCTAAACCTAAACTAAACCCCAAACCTTAAACCCTAAACCCTAAACTTAAACCCTAAACCCTAAACCTTTAAACCTAAACCCTAAACTTAAACCCTAAACCCTAAACCCTAAACTAAACCCTAAACTAAACCCAAACCCTAAACCCTAAACTAAACCCTAAATCCCTAAACCCTAAACCCAAACCCTAAACCCTAAACCCTAAACCCTAAACCCTAAACCCTAAACCTAAACCCTAAACCCTAAACCTAAACCCTAAACCCTAAACCTAAACCCTAAACCCTAAACCCTAAACCCTAAACCCTAAACCCTAAACCCTAAACCCTAAACCCTAAACCCTAAACCTAAACCCTAAACCCTAAACCCTAAACCCTAAACCTAAACCCTAAACCCTAAACCCAAACCTAAACCCTAAACCTAAACCCTAAACCTAAACCCTAAACCCTAAACCCTAAACCCTAAACCCCCTAAACCCTAAACCTAAACCCTAAACCCTAAACCCAAACCCTAAACCCTAAACCCCAAACCCTAAACCCTAAACCCTAAACCCTAAACCCTAAACCCTAAACCCTAAACCCTAAACCCTAAACCCCCTAAACCCTAAACCTAAACCCTAAACCCTAAACCCTAAACCCTAAACCCTAAACCCTAAACCCTAAAACCCTAAACCCTAAACCCTAAACCCCTAAACCCAAACCCTAAACCCTAAACCCTAACAAACCTAAACTCGCAAAAACCCTATGAATCAAAACGAACGATTCAACATCACCTATTTGTTCCGTGAGCTAGGGTTGGCCAGATCAACGCTAGAAGTGTCCAATTTAATTGGCAAAAGTATGAGAATTCAAATTAGAGATTGAGGATTCTAGTGAACATAAAAGATCTGCGAAATCATGATTCAAAAAAACTAAACTCGATTCAACAACACCTGTCTACTCCGTGAGCTAGGTTTGGCTAGATCAAAGCCTAGAAGTGTCCAATTTGATAGCCAAAAGTATGAGAATTCAAATTAGAGATTGGGATTATAATGAACACAAAAGATCTAAATCATGAATCAAAAATGAATCTGATTCAACATCACCTATCTGTTCCGTGAGCTAGGGTTGGCTAGATCAAAGCCTAGAAGTGTCCAATTTAGTTGGCAAAAGTATGAGAATTCAAATTAGAGATTGAGGATTCTAATGGATACAAAAGATCTGCGAAATCATGAATCAAAAATTAAACTGATTCCACAACACCTGCTCTGCTGTGAGCTAGGTTGGCTGATCAACGCTAGAAGTGTCCAATTTAATTGGCAAAAGTATGAGAATTCAAATTAGAGATTGAGGATTCTAATGAACATAAAAGATCTGCGAAATTATGATTCAAAAAAACTAAACTGATTCAACAACACCTGTCTGCTCCGTGAGCTAGGGTTGGCTAGATCAAAGCCTAGAAGTGTCCAATTTGATAGGCAAAAGTATGAGAATTCAAATTAGAGATTGGGATTATAATGAACACAAAAGATCTGCGAAATCATGAATCAAAAATCAATCGATTCAACATCACCTATCTGTTCCGTGAGCTAGGGTTGGCTAGATCAGCGGCAAAGAGTGTCCAATTTGATTGGAAAAAGTATGAGCATTCAAATTAGAGATTGAGGATTCTAGTGGATACAAAAGATTTGCAAAAACATGAATCAAAAAAACTGAACTGATTCTACAACACCGCTCTGTTCAAGCTAGGTTGGCTATATCAAAGCCTAGAAGTGTCCAATTTGATTGGCAAAAGTATGAGAATTCAAATCAGAGATTGAGGATTCTAATGAACACAAAAGTTCTGCGAAATCATGAATCAAAAAAACTGAACTGATTCAACAACACCTGTCTGTTCCGTGAGCTAGGGTTGGCTAGATCATAGCCTAGAAGTGTCCAATTTGATTGGCAAAAGTATGAGAATTCAAATTAGAGATTGAGGATTCTAATGAACACAAAAGATCTGTGAAATCATGAATCAAAAAAACTGAACTGATTCAACATCACCGGTATCTGTTCCGTGAGCTAGGTTGGCTAGATCAGCGGCAAGGAGTGTCCAATTTGATTGGAAAAAGTATGAGCATTCGAATTAGAGATTGAGGATTCTAGTGGATACAAAAGATCTGCAAAAACATGAATCAAAAAAACTGAACTGATTCCACAACACATGTCTGTTCCGTGAGTTAGGGTTGGCTAGATCAAAGCCTAGAAGTGTCCAATTTGATTGGCAAAAGTATGAGAATTCAAATTAGAGATTGAGGATTCTAATGAACACAAAAGTCTAAATCATGAATCATAAAATGAATCGATTCAACAACACTGTCTGTTCCGTGAGCTAGGGTTGGCTAGATCAACGGCAAGGAGTGTCCAATTTGATTGGAAAAAGTATGAGCATTCAAATTAGATATTGAGGATTCTAATAAACACAAAAAATCTGCAAAAACATGAATCAAAAAAACTGAACGGATTCAACATCACCTATTCTGTTCCGTGAGCTAGGTTGGCTAGATCAAGCGGCAAGGAGTGTCCAATTTGATTGGAAAAAGTATGAGCATTCAAATTAGATATTGAGGATTCCAATAAACACAAAAAATCTGCAAAAACATGAATCAGAAAAAATGAACTGATTCAACATCACCTATTTGTTCCGTGAGCTAGGGTTGGCTAGATCAAAGCCTAGAAGTGTCCAATTTAGTTGGCAAAAGTATGAGAATTCAAATTAGAGATTGAGGATTCTAATGGATACAAAAGATCTGTGAAATCATGAATCAAAAAAACTGAACTGATTCAACATCACCTATCTGTTCCGTGAGCTAGGGTTGGCCAGATCAACGCTTAGAAGTGTCCAATTTAATTGGCAAAAGTATGAGAATTCAAATTAGAGATTGAGGATTCTAATGAACATAAAAGATCTGCGAAATTATGATTCAAAAAAACTAAACTGATTCAACAACACTGCTGCTCCGTGAGCTAGGGTTGGCTAGATCAAAGCCTAGAAGTGTCCAATTTGATAGGCAAAAGTATGAGAATTCAAATTAGAGATTGGGGATTATAATGAACACAAAAGATCTGCGAAATCATGAATCAAAAAAACTGAACTGATTCAACATCACCTATCTGTTCCGTGAGCTAGGGTTGGCTAGATGGGCAAAGAGTGTCCAATTTGATTGGAAAAAGTATGAGCATTCAATTAGAGATTGAGGATTCTAGTGGATACAAAAGATTTGCAAAAACATGAATCAAAAATCGAATCGATTCTACAACACTGTCTGCTCTGTAAGCTAGGTTGGCTATATCAAAGCCTAGAAGTGTCCAATTTGATTGGCAAAAGTATGAGAATTCAAATCAGAGATTGAGGATTCTAATGAACACAAAAGTTCTGCGAAATCATGAATCAAAAAAACTGATCCGATTCAACAACACCTGTCCTGTTCCGTGAGCTAGGGTTGGCTAGATCATAGCCTAGAAGTGTCCAATTTGATTGGAAAAAGTATGAGAATTCAAATTAGAGATTGAGGATTCTAATGAATACAAAAGATCTGTGAAATCATGAATCAAAAAAACTGAACTGATTCAACATCACTCTGTTCCGTGAGCTAGGTTGGCTAGATCAGCGGCAAGGAGTGTCCAATTTGATTGGAAAAAGTATGAGCATTCAAATTAGAGATTGAGGATTCTAGTGGATACAAAAGATCTGCAAAAACATGAATCAAAAAATCAATCTGATTCCACAACACATGTCTGTTCCGTGAGTTAGGGTTGGCTAGATCAAAGCCTAGAAGTGTCCAATTTGATTGGCAAAAGTATGAGAATTCAAATTAGAGATTGAGGATTCTAATGAACACAAAAGTTCGAAATCATGAATCATAAAAACTGAATCGATTCAACAACACTGTCTGCTCGTGAGCTAGGGTTGGCTAGATCAGCGGCAAGGAGTGTCCAATTTGATTGGAAAAAGTATGAGCATTCAAATTAGATATTGAGGATTCTAACAAACACAAAAAATCTGCAAAAACATGAATCAAAAAAACTGAACTGATTCAACATCACCGGTCTGCTCCGTGAGCTAGGTTGGCTAGATCACGCAAGGAGTGTCCAATTTGATTGGAAAAAGTATGAGCATTCAAATTAGATATTGAGGATTCCAATAAACACAAAAAATCTGCAAAAACATGAATCAGAAAAAATGAACTGATTCAACATCACCTATTTGTTCCGTGAGCTAGGGTTGGCTAGATCAAAGCCTAGAAGTGTCCAATTTAGTTGGCAAAAGTATGAGAATTCAAATTAGAGATTGAGGATTCTAATGGATACAAAAGATCTGCGAAATCATGAATCAAAAAAACTGAACTGATTCAACATCACCTATCTGTTCCGTGAGCTAGGGTTGGCAGATCAACGCTTAGAAGTGTCCAATTTAATTGGCAAAAGTATGAGAATTCAAATTAGAGATTGAGGATTCTAATGAACATAAAAGATCTGCGAAATTATGATTCAAAAAACTAAACGATTCAACAACACCTGTCTGCCCGTGAGCTAGGGTTGGCTAGATCAAAGCCTAGAAGTGTCCAATTTGATAGGCAAAAGTATGAGAATTCAAATTAGAGATTGGGGATTATAATGAACACAAAAGATCTGCGAAATCATGAATCAAAAAAACTGAACTGATTCAACATCACCTATCTGTTCCGTGAGCTAGGGTTGGCTAGATCAGCGGCAAGGAGTGTCCAATTTGATTGGAAAAAGTATGAGCATTCAAATTAGAGATTGAGGATTCTAGTGGATACAAAAGATTTGCAAAAACATGAATCAAAAAAACTGAACGATTCTACAACACCTGCTCTGCCTGTGAAGCTAGGTTGGCTAGATCAAAGCCTAGAAGTGTCCAATTTGATTGGCAAAAGTATGAGAATTCAAATTAGAGATTGAGGATTCTAATGAACACAAAAGTTCTGCAAATCATGAATCAAAAAACGATGATTCAACAACACTGCTGTTCCGTGAGCTAGGGTTGGCTAGATCATAGCCTAGAAGTGTCCAATTTGATTGGCAAAAGTATGAGAATTCAAATTAGAGATTGAGGATTCTAATGAACACAAAAGATCTGGAAATCATGAATCAAAAAAACTGAACTGATTCAACATCACCTCTGTTCCGTGAGCTAGGTTGGCTAGATCTGGCCGCAAGGAGTGTCCAATTTGATTGGAAAAGTATGAGCATTCAAATTAGAGATTGAGGATTCTAGTGGATACAAAAGATCTGCAAAAACATGAATCAAAAAAACTCAACTGATTCCACAACACATGTCTGCTCGTGAGTTAGGTTGGCTAGATCAAAGCCTAGAAGTGTCCAATTTGATTGGCAAAAGTATGAGAATTCAAATCGAGATTGAGGATTCTAATGAACACAAAAGTTCTGCAAATCATGAATCATAAAACTGAATCGATTCAACAACACCTGTCTGTTCTCGTGAGCTAGGGTTGGCTAGATCAGCGGCAAGGAGTGTCCAATTTGATTGGAAAAAGTATGAGCATTCAAATTAGATATTGAGGATTCTAACAAACACAAAAAATCTGCAAAAACATGAATCAAAAAAACTGAACGATTCAACATCACCTGCCTGCTTCCGTGAGCTAGGGTTGGCTAGATCAGCGGCAAGGAGTGTCCAATTTGATTGGAAAAAGTATGAGCATTCAAATTAGATATTGAGGATTCCAATAAACACAAAAAATCTGCAAAATCATGAATCAAAAAAATGAACTGATTCAACATCACCTATTTGTTCCGTGAGCTAGGGTTGGCTAGATCAAAGCCTAGAAGTGTCCAATTTAGTTGGCAAAAGTATGAGAATTCAAATTAGAGATTGAGGATTCTAATGGATACAAAAGATCTGCGAAATCATGAATCAAAAAAACTGAATGATTCAACATCACCTATCTGTTCCGTGAGCTAGGGTTGGCTAGATCAACGCTTAGAAGTGTCCAATTTAATTGGCAAAAGTATGAGAATTCAAATTAGAGATTGAGGATTCTAATGAACATAAAAGATCTGCGAAATCATGATTCAAAAAAACTAAACTGATTCAACAACACCTGTCTGCTCCGTGAGCTAGGGTTGGCTAGATCAAAGCCTAGAAGTGTCCAATTTGATAGGCAAAAGTATGAGAATTCAAATTAGAGATTGGGGATTATAATGAACACAAAAGATCTGCGAAATCATGAATCAAAAAAACTGAACTGATTCAACATCACCTATCTGTTCCGTGAGCTAGGGTTGGCTAGATCAGCGGCAAGGAATATCCAATTTGATTGGAAAAAGTATGAGCATTCAAATTAGAGATGAGGATTCTAGTGGATACAAAAGATCTGCAAAAACATGAATCAAAAAATTGAACTGATTCCACAACACCTGTCTGTTCCGTGAGCTAGGGTTGGCTAGATCAAAGCCTAGAAGTGTCCAATTTGATTGTCAAAAGTATGAGAATTCAAATTAGAGATTGTGGATTCTAATGAACACAAAAGATCTGCGAAATCATTAATCAAAAATGAACGATTCAACATCACCTGTTCCGTGAGCTAGGGTTGGCTAGATCAGCGGCAAGGAGTGTCCAATTTGATTGGAAAAAGTATGAGCATTCAATTAGAGATTGAGGATTCTAGTGGACACAAAAGATTTGCAAAGACATGAATCAAAAATCGAATCTGATTCCACAACACCTGTCTGTTCCGTGAGCTAGGGTTGGCTAGATCAAAGCCTAGAAGTGTCCAATTTGATTGGCAAAAGTATGAGAATTCAAATCAGAGATTGAGGATTGTAATGAACACAAAATTCTGCGAAATCATGAATCAAAAAAACTGAACTGATTCAACAACACCTGTCTGTTCCGTGAGCTAGGGTTGGCTAGATCATAGCCTAGAAGTGTCCAATTTGATTGGCAAAAGTATGAGAATTCAAATTAGAGATTGAGGATTCTAATGAACACAAAAGATCTGTGAAATCATGAATCAAAAAAACTGAACTGATTCAACATCACCGGTCTGTTCCGTGAGCTAGGGTTGGCTACATCAGCGGCAAGGAGTGTCCAATTTGATTGGAAAAACTATGAGCATTCAAATTAGATATTGAGGATTCTAATGGACACAAAAAATCTGCAAAAACATGAATCGAAAAAACTGAACTAATTTAACAACACCTGTCTGTTCCGTGAGCTAGGGTTGGCTAGATCAAAGCCTAGAAGTGTCCAATTTAGTTGGCAAAAGTATGAGAATTCAAATTAGAGATTGAGGATTCTAATGGATACAAAAGATCTGTGAAATCATGAATCAAAAAAACTGAATCTGATTCAACATCACTTCTGCCCTGAGCTAGGGTTGGCCAGATCAAGGCTTAGAAGTGTCCAATTTAATTGGAAAAAGTATGAGAATTCAAATTAGAGATTGAGGATTCTAATGAACATCAAAGATCTGCGAAATCATGATTCAAAAAAACTAAACTGATTCAACAACACCTGTCTGCTCCGTGAGCTAGGGTTGGCTAGATCAAAGCCTAGAAGTGTCCAAATTGATAGGCAAAAGTATGAGAATTCAAATTAGAGATTGAGGATTATAATGATCACAAAAGATCTGCGAAATCATGAATCAAAAAAACTGAATCGATTTAACATCACCTATCTGCCGTGAGCTAGGTTGGCTAGATCAGCGGCAAGGAATGTCCAATTTGATTGGAAAAGTATGAGCATTCAAATTAGAGATTGAGGATTCTAGTGGATACAAAAGATCTGCAAAAACATAAATCAAAAAACTAAACTGATTCAACAACACCTGTCAGCTCCGTGAGCTAGGTTTGGCTAGATCAAAGCCTAGAAGTGTCCAATTTGATAGCCAAAAGTATGAGAATTCAAATTAGAGATTGGGGATTATAATGAACACAAAAGATCTGCGAAATCATGAATCAAAAAAACTGAACTGATTCAACATCACCTATCTGTTCCGTGAGCTAGGGTTGGCTAGATCAAAGCCTAGAAGTGTCCAATTTAGTTGGCAAAAGTATGAGAATTCAAATTAGAGATTGAGGATTCTAATGGATACAAAAGATCTGCGAAATCATGAATCAAAAAAATTAAACTCGATTCCACAACACCTGTCTGCCGTGAGCTAGGTTGGCTAGATCAAAGCCTAGAAGTGTCCAATTTGATTGTCAAAAGTATGAGAATTCAAATTAGAGATTGAGGATTCTAATGAACATAAAAGATCTGCGAAATTATGATTCAAAAAAACTAAACTGATTCAACAACACCTGCTCGCCTGTGAGCTAGGTTGGCTAGATCAAAGCCTAGAAGTGTCCAATTTGATAGGCAAAAGTATGAGAATTCAAATTAGAGATTGGGATTATAATGAACACAAAAGATCTGCGAAATCATGAATCAAAAATCAATGAACTGATTCAACATCACCGTCTGTTCTGTGAGCTAGGGTTGGCTAGATCAGCGGCAAGGAGTGTCCAATTTGATTGGAAAAAGTATGAGCATTCAATTAGAGATTGAGGATTCTAGTGGATACAAAAGATCTGCAAAAATGAATCAAAAAAACTCAATCGATTCCACAACACATGTCTGCTCCGTGAGTTAGGTTGGCTAGATCAAAGCCTAGAAGTGTCCAATTTGATTGGCAAAAGTATGAGAATTCAAATCAGAGATTGAGGATTCTAATGAACACAAAAGTTCTGCGAAATCATGAATCATAAAAAACTGAATCGATTCAACAACACCTGCTTCCGTGAGCTAGGGTTGGCTAGATCAGCGGCAAGGAGTGTCCAATTTGATTGGAAAAAGTATGAGCATTCAAATTAGATATTGAGGATTCTAACAAACACAAAAAATCTGCAAAAACATGAATCAAAAAAACTGAACGATTCAACATCACCGGTTCTGTTCCGTGAGCTAGGGTTGGCTAGATCAGCGGCAAGGAGTGTCCAATTTGATTGGAAAAAGTATGAGCATTCAAATTAGATATTGAGGATTCCAATAAACACAAAAAATCTGCAAAAACATGAATCAAAAAAATGAACTGATTCAACATCACCTATTTGTTCCGTGAGCTAGGGTTGGCTAGATCAAAGCCTAGAAGTGTCCAATTTAGTTGGCAAAAGTATGAGAATTCAAATTAGAGATTGAGGATTCTAATGGATACAAAAGATCTGCGAAATCATGAATCAAAAAAACTGAACTGATTCAACATCACCTATCTGTTCCGTGAGCTAGGGTTGGCCAGATCAACGCTTAGAAGTGTCCAATTTAATTGGCAAAAGTATGAGAATTCAAATTAGAGATTGAGGATTCTAATGAACATAAAAGATCTGCGAAATCATGATTCAAAAAAACTAAACTGATTCAACAACACCTGTCTGCTCCGTGAGCTAGGGTTGGCTAGATCAAAGCCTAGAAGTGTCCAATTTGATAGGCAAAAGTATGAGAATTCAAATTAGAGATTGGGGATTATAATGAACACAAAAGATCTGCGAAATCATGAATCAAAAAAACTGAACTGATTCAACATCACCTATCTGTTCCGTGAGCTAGGGTTGGCTAGATCAGCGGCAAGGAATATCCAATTTGATTGGAAAAAGTATGAGCATTCAAATTAGAGACTGAGGATTCTAGTGGATACAAAAGATCTGCAAAAACATGAATCAAAAAAATTGAACTGATTCCACAACACCTGTCTGTTCCGTGAGCTAGGGTTGGCTAGATCAAAGCCTAGAAGTGTCCAATTTGATTGTCAAAAGTATGAGAATTCAAATTAGAGATTGTGGATTCTAATGAACACAAAAGATCTGCGAAATCATTAATCAAAAATGAACGATTCAACATCACCGGCCTGCCGTGAGCTAGGGTTGGCTAGATCAGCGGCAAGGAGTGTCCAATTTGATTGGAAAAAGTATGAGCATTCGAATTAGAGATTGAGGATTCTAGTGGACACAAAAGATTTGCAAAAACATGAATCAAAAAAACTGAACTGATTCTACAACACCTGTCTGTTCCGTGAGCTAGGGTTGGCTAGATCAAAGCCTAGAAGTGTCCAATTTGATTGGCAAAAGTATGAGAATTCAAATCAGAGATTGAGGATTGTAATGAACACAAAAGTTCTGCGAAATCATGAATCAAAAAAACTGAACTGATTCAACAACACCTGTCTGTTCCGTGAGCTTGGGTTGGCTAGATCATAGCCTAGAAGTGTCCAATTTGATTGGCAAAAGTATGAGAATTCAAATTAGAGATTGAGGATTCTAATGAACACAAAAGATCTGTGAAATCATGAATCAAAAAAACTGAACTGATTCAACATCACCGGTCTGTTCCGTGAGCTAGGGTTGGCTACATCAGCGGCAAGGAGTGTCCAATTTGATTGGAAAAACTATGAGCATTCAAATTAGATATTGAGGATTCTAATGGACACAAAAAATCTGCAAAAACATGAATCGAAAAAACTGAACTAATTTAACAACACCTGTCTGTTCCGTGAGCTAGGGTTGGCTAGATCAAAGCCTAGAAGTGTCCAATTTAGTTGGCAAAAGTATGAGAATTCAAATTAGAGATTGAGGATTCTAGTGGATACAAAAGATCTGTGAAATCATGAATCAAAAAAACTGAACTGATTCAACATCACCGGTCTGTTCCGTGAGCTAGGATTGGCTAGATCAGCGGCAAGGAGTGTCCAATTTCATTGGAAAAAGTATGAGCATTCAAATTAGAGATTGAGGATTCTAGTGGATACAAAAGATCTGCAAAAACATGAATCAAAAAAACTCAATCGATTCCACAACACCTGTCTGTTCCGTGAGCTAGGGTTGGCTAGATCAAAGCCTAGAAGTGTCCAATTTGATTGGCAAAAGTATGAGAATTCAAATTAGAGATTGAGGATTCTAATGAACACAAAAGTTCTGCGAAATCATGAATCAAAAAAACTGAATGATTCAACAACACCTGTCTGTTCCGTGAGCTAGGGTTGGCTAGATCATAGCCTAGAAGTGTCCAATTTGATTGGCAAAAGTATGAGAATTCAAATTAGAGATTGAGGATTCTAATGAACACAAAAGATCTGTGAAATCATGAATCAAAAAAACTGAACTGATTCAACATCACCTGTCTGTTCCGTGAGCTAGGTTGGCTAGATCACGGCAAGGAGTGTCCAATTTGATTGGAAAACTATGAGCATTCAAATTAGATATTGAGGATTCTAATGGACACAAAAAATCTGCAAAAACATGAATCAAAAAAACTGAACTAATTTAACAACACCTGTCTGTTCCGTGAGCTAGGGTTGGCTAGATCAAAGCCTAGAAGTGTCCAATTTAGTTGGCAAAAGTATGAGAATTCAAATTAGAGATTGAGGATTCTAATGGATACAAAAGATCTGCGAAATCATGAATCAAAAAAACTGAATCGATTCAACATCACCTCTCTGCCGTGAGCTAGGGTTGGCTAGATCAAGGCTTAGAAGTGTCCAATTTAATTGGAAAAAGTATGAGAATTCAAATTAGAGATTGAGGATTCTAATGAACATCAAAGATCTGCGAAATCATGATTCAAAAAACTAAACTGATTCAACAACACTGTCTGCTCCGTGAGCTAGGGTTGGCTAGATCAAAGCCTAGAAGTGTCCAATTTGATAGGCAAAAGTATGAGAATTCAAATTAGAGATTGAGGATTATAATGATCACAAAAGATCTGCGAAATCATGAATCAAAAATGAACTGATTTAACATCACCTATCTGTTCCGTGAGCTAGGGTTGGCTAGATCAGCGGCAAGGAATGTCCAATTTGATTGGAAAAAGTATGAGCATTCAAATTAGAGATTGAGGATTCTAGTGGATACAAAAGATCTGCAAAAACATAAATCAAAAAAACTGAACTGATTCCACAACACCTGTCTGTTCCGTGAGCTAGGGTTGGCTAGATCAAAGCCTAGAAGTGTCCAATTTGATTGGCAAAAGTATGAGAATTCAAATTAGAGATTGAGGATTATAATGAACACAAAAGATCTGCGAAATCATGAATCAAAACAACTAAACTGATTCAACATCACCTTATCTATTCCGTGAGCTAGGGTTGGCTAGATCAGCGGCAAGGAGTGTCCAATTTGATTGGAAAAAGTATGAGCATTCAAATTAGAGACTTGAGGATTCTAGTGGATACAAAAGATCTGTGAAATCATGAATCAAAAAAACTGAACTGATTCAACATCACCGGTCTGCTCTGTGAGCTAGGATTGGCTAGATCAGCGGCAAGGAGTGTCCAATTTCATTGGAAAAAGTATGAGCATTCGAATTAGAGATTGAGGATTCTAGTGGATACAAAAGATCTGCAAAAACATGAATCAAAAAAACTGAACTGATTCCACAACACCTGTCTGCCGTGAGCTAGGTTGGCTAGATCAAAGCCTAGAAGTGTCCAATTTGATTGGCAAAAGTATGAGAATTCAAATCAGAGATTGAGGATTCTAATGAACACAAAAGTTCTGCAAAATCATGAATCAAAAAAACTCGAATCGATTCAACAACACTGTCTGTTCTGTGAGCTAGGGTTGGCTAGATCATAGCCTAGAAGTGTCCAATTTGATTGGCAAAAGTATGAGAATTCAAATTAGAGATTGATGGATTCTAATGAACACAAAAGATCTGTGAAATCATGAATCAAAAAAACTGAACTGATTCAACATCACCGGTCTGTTCCGTGAGCTAGGGTTGGCTAGATTAGCGGCAAGGAATGTCCAATTTGATTGGAAAAAGTATGAGCATTCAAATTAGAGACTGAGGATTCTAGTGGATACAAAAGATCTGCAAAAATATGGATCAAAAAAACTGAACTTATTCCACAACACCTGTCTGTTCCGTGAGTTAGGGTTGGCTAGATCAAAGCCTAGAAGTGTCCAATTTGATTGTCAAAAGTATGAGAATTCAAATTAGAGATTGAAGATTCCAATGGATACAAAAGATCTGCAAAACCATAAATCAAAAAAATTGAACCGATTCAACAACAAATGTCTGTTCCGTGAGCTAGGGTTAGCTAGATCAGAGGCAAGGAGTGTCCAATTTGATTGGAAAATGTATGTAAATTGAAATTAGAGATTTAGGATTCCAATTGACACAAAAGATCGGTGAAAACGTGAATCAAAAAAACTAAACCGACTTAACAACAAATGTCTCATCGGTGGGCTAGGGTTAGCTAGACCAAAGGCAAGGAGTGTCCAATTTGATTGTAAAATATATGTAAATTCAAATTAGAGATTGAGGATTCCAATGGACAAAAGATCTGCGAAAACATGAATCAAAAATCAACCGATTCAACAACACTGTATGTTCCATGAGCTAGGGTTTGCAATATCAAAGGCTAGGAATGTCCAATTTGACTGGCAAAACTATGAGACTACAAATTAGATATTGAGGATTTTAATGGACACAAAAGATCTATAAAAATATGAATTAAAAAAAGTGAACCAATTCAATAACACATGTCTGTTCCGTGAGCTAGGTTTGGTTAGATCAAAGGCTATGAGTGTCCAATTAGATTGGAAAATGTATGACAATTCAAATTAGAGGTTGAGGAATTGAATAGACACAAGAGATCTGCAAAACATGAATCAAAAATCAACTGATTCAACACCACCTGCTCTGCTCTGTGACCTAGGTTAGCTATATAAAGGCTATGAGTGTCCAATTTGATGGAAAAAGCATGAGAATTCAAATTAAAGATTGAGGATTCTAATGGACACAAAGGATCTCAAAACTATGAATCAAAAAAACTGAACCGATTCAAGATCACCTGTCTGTTCTGTGAGCTAGGTTGGCTACATCAAAGGCAAGGAGTCTCCAATTTTATTGGAAAAAGAATGAGAAATCAAATTAGAGATTGGGGATTCCAATGGACATAAAAGATCTGCGAAACATTGATCAAAAACTGGACCGATTCAACAACAAATGTCTGTCATGAACTAGGGTTGGCTAGATCAAAGGCAAGGAGTGCCCAATTTGATTGGAAAATGTATGTAAATTCAAATTAGAGATTGAGGATTCCAATGGACACAAAATATTTGCGAAAATATGAATCAAAAAAACTGAACCGATTCAACAACACATGTTCGTTCCATGAGCTAGGGTTGGCTAGATCAAAGGCAAGGAGTATCCAATTTCATTGGAAAAAGAATGAGAATTCAAATTAGAGATTGAGTATTCCAATGGACACAAAAGATCTGGAAAACCATGAATCAAAAAAACTGAACCGATTCAACAACAAATGTCTGTTCCGAGAGCTAGGGTTGGCTAGATCAAAGGCAAGGAGTGTCCAATTTGATTGGAAAATGTATGTAAATTCAAATTAGAGATTGAGGATTCCAATGGACACAAAAGTTTGCGAAAACATAAATCAAAAAAACTGAACCGATTCAACAACTCCTGTCTATTCCGTGTGCTAGGGTTGGCTAGATCAAAGGTAAGGACTGTCCAATTTGATTGGAAAAAGAATGATAATTCAAATTAGAGATTAAGGATTCCAATGGACACAAAAGATCTGCAAAAACATTAATAAAAAGAACTGAACTGATTCAACAAAACCTATATGTTCCGCGAGCTTGGGTTGGCTAGATCAAAGGCTAGGAATATCCAATTTGACTGGCAAAACTCTGGGAATACAAATTAGATATTGAGGATTCTAATGGACGCAAAAGATTTATAAAAATATGTATCAAAAAAAGTGAACCAATTCAACAACACATGTCTGTTCCTTGAGCTAGGGTTGGTTAGATCAAAGGCTATGAGTGTCCAATTAGATTGGAAAATGTATGACAATTCAAATTAGAGGTTGAGGAATCGAATGGACACAAGAGATCTGCCAAAACAGGAATCATCAACACCACCTGGCTGTTCCGTGACCTAGGGTTAGCTATATAAAAGGCTATGAGTGTCCAATTTGACTGGAAAAAGTGTGAGAATTCAAATTAGAGATTGAGGATTCCAATGGACACAAAAGATCTATAAAAATATGAATCAAAAAAAGTGAACCAATTCAACAACACATGTCTGTTCCGTGAGCTAGGGTTGGTTAGATCAAAGGCTATGAGTGTCTAATTAGATTGGAAAATGTATGAAAATTCAAATTAGAGGTTGAGGAATCGAATGGACACAAGAGATCTGCCAAAACAGGAATAAAAAAAACTGAATCGATTCAACACCACCTGCTCTTCCGTAACCTGGGGTTAGCTATATAAAATGCTATGAGTATCCAATTTGACTGGAAAAAGCGTGAGAATTCAAATTAGAGATTGAGGATTCTAATGGACACAAAGGATCTGCAAAACCATGAATCAAAAAAACTGAACCGATTCAAGAACACCTGTCTGCTCCGTGAGCTAGGGTTGCCTAGATCAAAGGTAAGGAGTCTCCAATTTGATTGGAAAAAGAATTAGAATTCAAATTAGAGATTGAGGATTCCAATGGACACAAAAGATCTGCAAAACCATGAATCAATAAAAATGAACCGATTCAACAACAAACGTCTGTTCCGCGAGCTAGGGTTGGTTAGATCAAAGGCAAGGAATCTCCAATTTGATTTGAAAATGTATCTAAATTCAAATTAGAGATTGAGGATTCCAATGGACACAAAAGATCTGCGAAAACATGAATCAAAAAAACTTAACCGATTCAACAACACCTGTCTGTTCCGCGAGCTAAGGTTGTCTAGATCAAAGGCTAGGAGTATCCAATTTGACTGGCAAACGTATGAGAATCCAAATTAGAGATTGAGGATTCTAATGGACACAAAGGATCTGCAAAACGATGAATCAAAAAAACTGAACTGATTCAACAACACCTTTCTGTTCCGTGAGCCAGGGTTGGCTAGATCAAAAGCTAGGAGTGTCCAATTTGACCATCAAAAGTATGAGAACTCAAATTAGAGATTGGGGATTCTAATTGACACAAAAGATCTGCAAAACCAAGAATCAAAAAAACTGAACCGATTCAACAACACCTATCTGTTCTGTGACCTAGGGTTAGCTATATAAAAGGCTAGGAGTGTCCAATTTGACTGGAAAAAGTGTGAGAATTCAAATTAGAGATTGAGGATTCTAATCCACACAAAATATCTGCCAAAACATGAATCAAAAAAACTGAATCAATTCAACAACACTTGTCTGTTCCGTGAGCTAGGATTGGCTAGATCAAAGGCTAGGAGTGTCCAATTTGACTGGAAAAAGTATGAGAACTCAAATTAGAGATTGAGGATTCTAATGGACACAACAGATCTATAAAAATATGAATAAAAAAAAGTGAACCAATTCAACAACACATGTCTGTTCCGTGAGCTAGGGTTGGTTAGATCAAAGGCTATTGGTGCCCAATTAGATTAGAAAATGTATGACAATTCAAATTAGAGGTTGAGGAATCGAATGTAAACAAGAGATCTGCCAAAACAGGAATCAAAAAAACTTAACCGATTCAACAACACATGTCTGTTCTATGAGCTAGCGTTGGCAATATCAAAGGCTAGGAGTGTCCAATTAGATTGGAAAATGTATGAAAATTCAAATTAGAGGTTGAGGAATCGAATGGACACAAGAAATCAGCCAAAACAGTAATCAAAAAAACTGAACCGATTCAACAACACATGTCTGTTTCGTGAGCTAGGGTTGGCTAGATCAAAGGTTAGAGTGTCCAATTTGACTGGAAAAAGTGTGAGAATACAAATTAGAGATTGAGGATTCTAATGCACAAAAAATATCTGCCAAAACATGAATCAAAAAAACTGAATCAATTCAACAACACTTGTCTGTTCCGTGAGCTAGGGTTGGCTAGATCAAAAGCTAGGAGTGTCCAATTTGACTGGAAAAAGTATGAGAACTCAAATTAGAGACTGAGGATTCTGATGGACACAAAAGATCTGCAAAACCATGAATCAAAAAAACTAAACCGATTCAACAATACCTGTCTGTTCCGCGAGCTAGGGTTGGCTAGATCAAAGGCAAGGAGTGTCCAATTTGATTGGAAAAAGAATGAGAATTCAAAGTAGAGATTGAGGATTCCAATGGACACAAAAGATCTGCAAAACCATGAATCAAAAAAACTGAACCGATTCAACAACAAATGTCTGTTCCTCGAGCTAGGGTTGGCTAGATCAAGGGGAAGGAGTGTCCAATTTGATTGGGAAATGTGTAAATTGAAATTAGAGATTGAGGATTCCAATGGACACAAAAGATCTGCGAAAACATGAATAAAAGAAATCTGAACCGATTCAACAACACTGTATGTTCCATGAGCTAGGGTTGGCTAGATCAAAGGCTAGAGTATCCAATTTGATCTGGAAAAGTATGCGAACTCAAATTAGAGATTGAGTATTGTAATGGACACAAAGATCTGCAAAACCATGAATCAAAAATCGAACCGATTCAACAACACCGTCTGCCGGAAGAGACAGGGGTTGTTGAATCGGTCCAGCTTTTTGATTCATTTTTTGCAGATCTTTTGTATCCATTGGAATCCTCAATCTCTAATTTCAATTCATACTTTTTCCAATAAAATTGACACTCTTGCCTTTGACCGAACCCTACCTCGGAATGCAGAGGTGTTGTTGAATCGTCAGTTTTTTGACTAATGTTTTTGCATATCTTTGTGTCGATTCAATCGCCGCTCATTCGAATTCTCATACTTTTTCAATCAAATTGACACTGTAGCCTTTGAACTAACCATTGCCAATTATACGCATGTGTTATTGAATCGCTTCAGCTTTTTTGGTTCTTGTTTTAGCAGATCGAATCTGCTCATTCAATCCTCAATCTGTAATTTGAATTCCCAAACTTCGTTCAATGAAATTGACACTCCTTGCCTTGGGTCTAGACAACCCTAACTCGCAAAATGCATATGTGTAGAATCGGTTCGCTTTTTTGATTCACGATTTTGCGTATCTTTGTGTTCATTAGAATCTCAATATTAATTTGAATTTAAACTTTGTCCAATGAAATTGACACTTCTTGCCTTGGGTCTAGACAACCCTAGCTCACTAATGCATATGTGCTGAATCGGTCCTGCTTTTTATTCATGATTTTGTAGATCTTTTGTGTTCATGAGAATTCTCAATCTCTAATTTGGATTCTCATACTTTTGACAATAAATTGACACTTTAGGTTTTGATCTAGCCAACCCTAGCCCACTAATAGAGGTGTTGTTGAATCGCCTGCTTTTTGATTTACGCTTTTGCATCTTTTGCGCCCTTCACATTAGAGATTGAGGATTCGAATGGACACAAAAGATCTACTAAAACTTGAATGAAAAAACTGAACCGATTCAACAACACATGTCTGCTCCGGCGCTAGGTTGGTCAAGAAAAGGTCGGGAGTGTCTAAGATGAAAAGATCCAATAAACAAGAACCAAAAATCAAACGATTCAATATTACCTGTCTTGTATAATTACCTAGGGTTGGGTAGATCAAAGGCTAGGAGTGTCCAATTTGATTGGAAAAAGTATGAGAATTCAAATTAGAAGTTGACGATTCGAATCGACACAAAAGATCAGCAAAAATATTAACCAAAAAAACTGAACCGATTCAACAACACTTATCGGTTCTTGAGCGAGGGTTCGCTACATCAAAGGTTAGGAGTGTCCAATTTGATTGAAAAAAGTATGAGCATTCAAATGAAAAATTGACGATTCGAATCGACACAAAACATCTGCAAAAATATTTGTAAAAAAAATTGAAACGATTCCACAACACTGTCTCTTCCGACGCTTAGGTTGGCTAGACCTACAAGGCAAGGAGTGTCCAATTTCATTGGACAAAGTTTGGGAATTCAAATTAGAGATTGATGATTCGAATGAATGATTCGATCTGTTAAAACAAGAACCAAAAAAAACTGAAACGATTCAATAACACATGTCTGTATAATTGGTAATGGTTAGTTCAAATGCTAGGAGTGTCCAATTTGATTGGAAAAAGTGTGAGAATTCAAATGAGAAACTGACGATTCGAATCGACACAGAAGATCTGCAAAAAAACTGAACCGATTCAACAACACCTCTCTGTTCCGCGAGGTAGGGTTCGCCAGGTCAAAGGCAAGGAGTGTCCAATTTTATTGGAAAAAGTATGAGAATTGAAATTAGGGATTGAGGATTCTAATGGATACAAAAGATCTGCAAAAAAATGAATCAAAAAACTGGTCCGATTCAATAACACCTGTCTCTATCGGACGCTAGGGTTGGCTAGACCCAAGGCAAGGAGTGTCCAATTTCATTGGACAAAGTTTGGGAATTCAAATTAGAGATTCAAGATTCGAATGAATGATTCGATCTGCTAAAACAAGAACCAAAAATAACTGAAACGATTCAATAACACATGTCTGTATAATTGGCAATGGTTAGTTCAAAGGCTAGGAGTGTCCAATTTGATTGGAAAAAGTGTGAGAATTCAAATGAGAAACTGACGATTCGAATCGACACAAAAGATCTGAAACCATTAGTCAAAAAATCTGAACCGATTCAACAACACCTCTCTGTTCCGCGAGGTAGGGTTCGCCAGGTCAAAGGCAAGGAGTGTCCAATTTTATTGGAAAAAGTATGAGAATTGAAATTAGGGATTGAGGATTCTAATGTATACAAAAGTTCGCAAAAAAATGAATCAGAAAACTGGTCCGATTCAACAACACCTGTCTCTTCCGACGCTAGGTTGGCTAGACCCAGGCAAGGAGTGTCCAATTTCATTGGACAAAGTTTGGGAATTCAAATTAGAGATTGAGGATTCGAATGAACATATTCGATCTGCTAAAACAAGAACCACAAATAACTGAAACGATTAAATAACACATGTCTGTATAATTGGCAATGGTTAGTTCAATAGCTAAGAGTGTCCAATTTGATTGGAAAAAGTGTGAGAATTCAAATGAGAAACTGACGATTCTAATCGACACAAAAGATCTGCAAAAACATTAGTCAAAAAATGAATCGATTCAACAACACCTCTCTGCTTCCGAGGTAGGGTTCGCCAGGTCAAAGGCAAGGAGTGTCCAATTTTATTGGAAAAAGTATGAGAATTGAAATTAGGGATTGAGGATTCTAACGGATACAAAAGATCTGCAAAAAAATGAATCAAAAAACTGGTTCGATTCAACAACACCTGTCTCTTCCGGACGCTAGGTTGGCTAGACCTAAGTAAGGAGTGTCCAATTTCATTGGACAAAGTTTGGGAATTCAAATGAGAGATTGAGGATTCGAATGAATGATTCTTTCTGCTAAAACAAGAACCAAAAAAAACTGAAATGATTCAATAACACATGTCTGTATAATTAGCAATGGTTAGTTCAAAGGCTAGGAGTGTCCAATTTGATTGGAAAAAGTGTGAGAATTCAAATGAGAAACTGACGATTCGAATCGACACAAAAGATCTGCAAAAACATTAGTAAAAAACTAAACTGATTCAACAACACCTCTCTGCTGCGAGGTAGGGTTCGCCAGGTCAAAGGCAAGGAGTGTCCAATTTTATTGGAAAAGTATGAGAATTGAAATTAGGGATTGAGGATTCTAACGGATACAAAAGATCTGCAAAAAAATGAATCAAAAAACTGGTCCGATTCAACAACACTGCTCTTCCGGACGCTAGGGTTGGCTAGACCTACAAGGCAAGGAGTGTCCAATTTCATTGGACAAAGTTTGGGAATTCAAATTAGAGATTGAGGATTCAATGAATGTATTCGATCTGCTAAAACAAGAACCAAAAAAAACTGAAACGATTCAAGAACACATGTCTGTATAATTGGCAATGGCTAGTTCAAAGGCTAGGAGTGTCCAATTTGATTGGGAAAAGTATGAGAATTCAAATGAGAAACTGACGATTCGAATCGACACAAAAGATCTGCAAAAACATTAGTCAAAAAAACTGAACCGATTCAACAACACCTCTCTGTTCCGCGAGGTAGGATTTGCTAGGTCAAAGGCAAGGAGTGTCCAATTTCACTAGCAAAACTGTGAGAATTCAAATTAGCGATTGAGGATTCAAATGGATAGAAAAGATCAGCTGATACAAGTACCAAAAACCAGAAACAATTCAATAATACCTGTCAGTATAATTAGCTAGGGTTGGCTAGATCAAAGTCTAGGATTGTCCAATTTGATTTGAAAAAAGAATGAGAATTCAAATGAAAAATTGACGATTTGAATCGAGACAAAAGATCCGCAAAAATATTTGTCAAAAAAATTGAACCGATTCAACACCACCTGTCTGTTCCGTGCGCTCGGGTTGGCTAGATCAAAGGCAAGAAGTGCCCAATTTCATTGGAAAAAATATGGGAATTCAAATTAGAGATTGAGGATTTGTATGGACAGAAAAGATCTGCTAAAACAAGTACCAAACAAATGAAATGATACAATAATACCTATATGTAATTACCTACGATTAGCTGGATCAAAGGCTAGGAGTGTCCAATGTGATTGGAAAAAGTATGAGAATTGAAATGAAAAATTGGCGATTCGAATCGCATAAAAGATCTGCAAAAACATTTGTCAAAAAATGAACCGATTCAACAACACATGTCTGCTTCCGGAGTTAGGGTTCGCTAGATCAAAGGCTAGGAGTGTCCAATTTGATTGGAAAAAGTATGACAATTCAAATTAGAAATTGATGATTCAATCGACACAGTAAGATCTGCAGACATTAGTCAACAAAATCAACCGATTCAACAACAATCGCCTGCTCCGCGAGCTAGGGTTTGCTAGATCAAAGGCAAGGAGTGTCCAATTTAGTTGGAAAAAGTATGAGAATTGAAATTAGAGATTATGGATTCGAATGGATACCAAAGATCTGCAAAAATGAGTCAAAATGTACCAATTCAACAACACCTGTTAGTTCCATGAGCTGGGGTTGGCTAGATCAAAGGCAAGGAGTGTCCAATTTGACTAGAAAAAGTATGAGAATTCAAATTAGAGATTGAGCATTCGAATGGATGAAAAGATCTGCTAAAACAAGTACCAAAAAAATGAAACGATTCAATAATACCTATTTGTATAATTAACTAGGCTTGGCTAGATCAAAGGCCAGGAGTGTCCTATTGGATTGGAAAAAGTATGACAATTCAAAATGAAAAATTGACGATTCGAATCGACACAAAAGATCGGCAAAAACATTTGTCAAAAAAACTGAACCGATTCAACAACACCTATCGGTTCCGTGCGCTAGGGTTGGCTAGATCAAAGGCAATGAGTGTCCAATTTCATTGCAACAACCCTCGCCCACGATACTGACATGTAGTGTTAAATCGGTTCAGTTTTTCTCATTCATGTTTTAGTAGATCTTTTGTCTCCATTCGAATCCTCCATCTCTAATATGAATTTTCAAACGTTTTCCAATCAAATTGGACAGTCCTAGCCAATGCCACAGTCAACCCTAGCTCACGATTTAGACTGATATTTTTGAATCGATTCAGATTTTTTGATTTACGTTGTTTCAGATGTTTTTTGTCCTTTGAAAGCCTTAATCTCTAATTTGAATTCTCATACTTTTTCCAATCAGATTAGACACTCGTAGCGTTTTCTTCAGCCAACCCTCTGTCACGATACTAACATGTATTGTTGAATCAGTTCAGTTTTTTTCATTCATATTTTAGTAGATCTTTTGTGTCCATTTGAATCCTCAATCTCTAATTTGAATTCTCAAACATTTTCTAATCAAATTGGACACTCCTAGCCGATGCCACACTCAACCCTAGATCAAGGTTTAGACTGATATTTTTGAATCGATTCAGATTTTTTGGTTTGTGTTGTTACAGATGTTTTGTGTCCCTTCGAAGCTTCAATCTATAATTTGAATTCTCATACTTTTTCCAATCAGCCAACCCTCGCTCACGATACTGACATATATTGTTGAATCAGTTCAGTTTTTTTCATTCAAGTTTTAGTAGATCTTTTGTGTCCATTCGAATCCTCAATCTCTAATATGAATTCCCAAACGTTTTTCAATCAAATTGGACACTCCTAGCCAATCCCACAATCAACCCTAGCTCACTGTTTAGACTGATATTTTTGAATCGATTCAGATTTTTCGATTTACGCTGTTTCAGATGTTTTCAATCCCTTCAAAGCCTTAATCTCTAATTTGAATTCTCATACTTTTTTCAATCAAATTGGACACTCCTAGACTTTTCTTCAGCCAACCCTAGCTCACGGTACAGACATGTGTTGTTGAATCGGTTCCCTTTTTTTCATTTATGTTTTAGCAAATACTTTGTGTCCATTCGAATCATCAATCTCTAATTTGAATTCTCAAATGTTTCCCAATCAAATTGGACACTCCTAGCCTCTTCTTCAGCCAACCCTAGCTGACGATACAGACATGTGTTGTTGAATCGGTTCAGTTTTTTTCATTCATGTTTTTGTAAATATTTTGTGTCCATTCGAATCATCAATCAGTAATTTGAATTCTCAAACATTTTCTAATCAAATTGGACACTCCTAGCCGATGCCACAGTCAACCCTAGATCACGATTTAGACTGATATTTTTGAATTGATTTAGATTTTTTGAGTTACGTTGTTTCATATGTTTTCTGTCCCTTCAGAGCCTTAATCTCTAATTTGAATTCTCATACTTTTTTCAATCAAAGTAGACAATCCTAGCCTTTTCTTCAACCAAACCTAGCTCACGGTACAGACATGTGTTGTTGAATCGGTTCAGTTTGTTTCATTCATGTTTTAGTAGATCTTTTGTTTCCATTCGAATCCTCAATCTCTAATATGAATTTTCAAATGTTTTCCAATCAAATTGGACACTCCTAGCCGATGCCATAGTCAACCCTAGATCACGGTTTAGACTGATATTTTTGAATCGATTCAGATTTTTTGGTTTGTGTTGTTGCAGATGTTTTGTGTCACTTCGAAGCCTCAATCTCTAATTTGAATTCTCATACTTTTTCCATTCAGATTAGACACTCCAAGCCTTTTCTTCAGCCAACCTTCGCTCACGATACTGACATGTATTGTTGAATCAATTCAGTTTTTTTCATTCATGTTTTAGCAGATCTTTTGTGTCCATTCGAATCCTTAATCTCTAATGTGAATTCCCTAACGTTTTCCAATCAAATTGGACACTGCAAGCCAATGCCACAGTCAACCCTAGCTCGCCGTTTAGGCTGATTTTTTTGAATCGATTTAGATTTTTTGATTTACGTTGTTTCGGATGTTTTCTAAACCCTAAACCCTAAACCCCAAGCCTTAATCTCTAATTTGAATTCTCATACTTTTTTCAATCAAATTGGACACTCCTAGACTTTTCTTCAGCCAACCCTAACTCATGGTACAGACATGTGTTGTTGAATCGGTTTCGTTTTTTTCATTTATGTTTTAGCAAATACTTTGTGTCCATTCGAATCATCAATCTTTAATTTGAATTCTCAAACGTTTTTTAATCAAATTGGACACTCCTAGCCGATGCCACAGTCAACCCTAGATCACGGTTTAGACTGATATTTTTGAATCGATTCAGATTTTTTGGTTTGTGTAGTTGCAGATGTTTTGTGTCCCTTCGAAGCCTCAATCTCTAATTTGAATTCTCATACTTTTTTCAATCAAATTGGACACTCCTAGCGTTTCTCCAACCAACTCTAGCTCACGATACAGACATGTGTTGTTGAATTGGTTCAGTTTTTTTCATTTATGTTTTAGCAAATACTTTGTGCTGAGGAGACACAGTATGGACAAATAAAAAAACAAGAGGGAACAAAATAAAATTCTTTTGTATACTATATATGCATATTATAAATACATATTATATATACATATGATATATATATATATTAATATATAAATATTAAGGGGTATATCTCCGACTTTCGAATCATCAACCTCTAATTTGAATTCTCAAACATTTTCCAATCAAATTGGACACTCCTAGCCTCTTCTTCAGCCAACCCTAGTGGTATGATTTTTAGTACCTGCGCAAACAGGGTTAAAATCACTGAAAATACTTGCAAGAATACAAGGTAATTGTAGTATAAATGCTCATGAAAGGTCGTTGTCCCCAAAGATTGTTTGACTAATCTGTAGTTAAACTAACTCTTAATTAATAACTAAAATAGATTTTATCAAAGATTTGAAGTTTATGAATTTGAAAAGATTAAACTAACAGTAAAAGAAATCTGAAAGTTGGGAAATAACAACAGCAAAGAAGAGAAACGATTTCTTTTTAAAGACTAACAATTTAGAGAAAACTAGGGTTTAGCCAACACTGTCGCAATCCTATGCAATTCTATCAATTACTTATGAATTTCCACATATATGCTTTGAAGGTTAGGTTTTCCTAATGCATACTTTCCTTGTGATGTTCAAGCAAAACGTATATCTAACATGCAATCCGTCTGTGATGTTCAGATCAAATATAAACATGCAAGACTCATTAAGCTTTGTGAAAACCCTTTGAAAAACCATGCAACCCTTAAGAGCGTGATGTTCGCCTTAAGTGAACTTACAATTACTAATCACAAGAAGCCCTCCTCAATTTCAGGGTGATGTTCCAACAGAAATTGAATCAAATTACTTGTCTACATATCCTAATGGTGATCAGTCATTAAAATAGATAGATAGTTTTAAACACAGTGATTAATAATTCAAAGCAAACATGCATCCATTCATAAGCAAATTAATAAAACTACATATTCATGCTAAGGCTTACGGCCTCGCCCTAGCAAAGGGAATTAGTTACACATAATCATAATTGAAATCCAAGAAAATGTCATTCGAATGAGTAAGAATGAAAACACCTGAAAGTAGCGAAAATCCAAAACCCTAGCAATTGCTCCCAAAGCCAAAAAGAAGTTCTAAAAGGAGTTCCCAAATTGCTGTGAAAAGAAGCTTAAATACCTCCTAAAACCTAGCTACCCAATCCCCACAAGGAAACTAAGTTAAAATAAAATAAGACTAGGAAATAAAGTCCAAATTGGATTAGGAGAATCTGCCCAAATCTGCCCAGCCACGTTTTGGTCTCAAATCTCCTCCAAATCTGGCCCAAGATAGCTCGTTTTAAAGACAAAAATATTCCGAACACTTCTCCAGAAGGCCACGAACCCATCCGAGGTCATCTTGGGCTCTAAAATCGCAATAAAAGCCCAAAACGTCACTATTCCAGCACAACGCACTGCTCCTTTATTTATTCGCCAGGAAATCATCGCTTGGTGGAAAAATTTGAAATTCTGACACGATCAAGTTAAGTGACTCACGAACGTCCTTCCAACTGGAATTACTCAAAAATTCGTCCATTTGATTATGTTTTGCTCCGGAGGAAGTCGAAAACCCTATATTGGAAATATAATTCAAAGTATCAAAATTCTTCCAAAATATTAACCAAAATATACTAAGAATAGGGTTAAATATATAATATAAAATCGACTCATCACCTAGCTCACGATACAGACATGTGTTGTTGAATAGGTTCAGTTTCTTTCATTCATGTTTTAGCAAATATTTTGTGTCCATTTGAATCATCAATCTCTAATTTGAATTCTCAAACATTTTCTAATCAAATTGGACACTCCTAGTCGAGGCCACAGTCAACCCAAGATCACGGTTTAGACTGATAGTTTTGAATCTATTCAGATTTTTTGGTTTATGTTGTTGCAGATGTTTTGGGTCCCTTCGAAGCCTCAATCTCTAATTTGAATTCTCATACTTTTTCCAATCAGATTAGACACTCCTAGCCTTTTCTTCAGCCAACCTCGCTCACGATACTGACATGTATTGTTGAATCAGTTCAGTTTTTTTCATTCATGTTTTAGTAGATCTTTTGTCTCCATTCGAATCCTTAAACTTTAATGTGAATTTTCAAACGTTTTCCAATCAAATTGGACACTCCGAGCCGATGCCACACTCAACCCTAGCTCACGGTTTAGACTGATATTTTTCAATCAATTCAGATGTTTTGATTTACGTTGTCTCAAGTGTTTTCTGTCCCTTCGAAGCCTCAATCTCTAATTTGAATTCTCATACTTTTTTCAATCAAATTGGACACTCCTAGCCTCTTCTTTAGCCAACCCTAGCTCAGGATACAGACATGTGTTGTTGAATCAGTTCAGTTTTTTTCATTTATGTTTTAGCAAACACTTTGTGTCCATTCGAATAATCAATCTCTAATTTGAATTCTCAATCATTTTCCAATCAAATTGGACACTCCTAGCCTATTCTTCAGCCAACCCTAGCTCACGATGCAAACATGTGTTGTTGAATAGGTTCAGTTTCTTTCATTCATGTTTTAGCCAATATTTTGTGTCCATTCGAATCATCAATCGCTAACTTGAATTCTCAAACATTTTCTTATCAAATTGGACACTCCTAGTCGATGCCACAGTCAACCCTAGATCACGGTTTAGACTGATATTTTTGAATCGATTCAGATTTGTTGGTTTGTGTTGTTGCAGATGTTTTGTGTCCGTTCAAAGCCTCAATCTCTAATTTGAATTCTCAAACTTTTTCCAGTCAGATTAGACACTCCTAGCCTTTTCTTCAGCCAACCCTCCCTCACGATACTGACATGTATTGTTGAATCAGTTCAGTTTTTTTCATTCGTGTTTTGGTAGATCTTTTGTGTCCATTCGAATCCTCAATTTCTAATGTGAATTCCCAAATGTTTTCCAATCAAATTGGACACTCCTAGCCAATGCCAGAGTCAATCCTTGCTCACCGTTTAGACTGATATTTTTGAATCGATTCAGATTTCTTCATTTACGTTGTTTCAGATGTTTTCTAACCCTTCAAAGCCTTAATCTCTAATTTGAATTCTCATACTTTTTTCAATCAAATTGGACACTCCCAGCCTTTTCTTCAAACCCCACTCACGGTACAGACATGTGTTGTTGAATCGATTCAGTTTTTTTCATTTATGTTTTAGCAAATACTTTGTGTCCATTCGAATCATCAATCTCTAATTTGAATTCTCAAACGTTTTCCAATCAAATTGGATACTCTTAGCCTCTTCTTCAGCCAACCCTACCTCACGGTACAGACATGTGTTTTTGAATCGGTTCAGTCTTTATCATTCATGTTTTAGTAAATATTTTGTGTCCGTTCGAATCATCAATCTCTAATTTGAATGCTCAAACATTTTCTAATCAAATTGGACACTCCTAGCCGATGCCACAATCAACCCTAGATCACGGTTTAGACTGATATTTTTGAATCGATTCAAATTTTTTGGTTTATGTTGTTGCATATGTTTTTGTTCCATCAAGGCTTTAATCTCTTATTTGAATTCTCATACTTTTTTCAATCAAATTCGACACTCATTGCCTCTTCTTCAGCCAACCCTAGCTCATGGTACAGACATGTGTTGTTGAATCAGTACAGTTTATTTCATTTATGTTTTAGTAGATCTTTTGTCTCCATTCGAATCATCAATCTCTAATTTGAATTCTCAAACATTTTCTAATCAAATTGCACACTCCTTGCCGATGCCACAGTCAACCCTAGATCACGGTTTAGACTGATGTTTTTGAATCAATTCAGATTTTTTGGTTTACGTTGTTGCAGATGTTTTGTGTCCTTTCGAAGCTTCAATCTCTAATTTGAATTCTCATACTTTTTCGAATCTGATTAGACACTCCTAGCCTTTTCTTCAGCCAACCATCGCTCACGATACTCGACATGTATTGTTGAATCAGTTCAGTTTTTTTCATTCATGTTTTAGTAGATCTTTTGTCTCCATTCGAATCCTCAATCTCTAATGTGAATTTTCAAACATTTTCCAATCAAATTGGACAGTCAACCCGATGCCACAGTCAACCCTAGCTCACGGTTCAGACTGATATTTTTGAATTGATTCAGATTTTTTGATTCACGTTCTTTCAGATGTTTTCTGTCCCTTCAAAGCCTCAATCTCTAATTTGAATTCTCATACGTTTTTCAATCAAATTGGACACTCCTAGCCTTTTCTTATAGACATGTGGTTTTGAATCGGTTCAGTTTTTGTCATTCAAGTTTTAGTAAATATTTTGGGTCCATTCGAATCATCAATCTCTAATTTGAATTCTCAAGTATTTTCTAATCCAATTGGACACTCCTAGCTGATGCTACAGTCAACCCTAGATCACGGTTTAGACTGATATTTTGGAATCGATTCAGATTTTTTGGTTTGTGTTGTTGCAAATGTTTTGTGTCCCTTCGAAGCCTCAATCTCTGATTTGAATTCTCATACTTTTTCCAGTTAGATTAGACACTCCTAGCCGTTTCTTCACCAACCTCGCTCACGATACTGACATGTATTATTGAATCAGTTCAGTTTTTTTCATTCATGTTTTAGTAGATCTTTTGTGTCCATTCGAATCCTCAATCTCTAATGTGAATTCCCAAATATTTTCCAATCAAATTGGACACTCCTAGCCAATGCCAGAGTCAATCCTTGCTCACCGTTTAGACTGATATTTTTGAATCGATTCAGATTTCTTCATTTACGTTGTTTCAGATGTTTTCTATCCCTTCAAAGCCTTAATCTCTAATTTGAATTCTCATACTTTTTTCAATCAAATTGGACACTCCCACCTTTTCTTCACCAACCCCACTCACTACAGACATGTGTTGTTGAATCGATTCAGTTTTTTTCATTTATGTTTTAGCAAATACTTTGTGTCCATTCGAATCATCAATCTCTAATTTGAATTCTCAAACGTTTTCCAATCAAATTGGACACTCTTAGCCTCTTCTTCACCAACCCCACCTCACGGTACAGACATGTGTTTTTGAATCGGTTCAGTCTTTATCATTCATGTTTTAGTAAATATTTTGTGTCCGTTCGAATCATCAATCTCTAATTTGAATGCTCAAACATTTTCTAATCAAATTGGACACTCCTAGCCGATGCCACAGTCAACCCTAGATCACGGTTTAGACTGATATTTTTGCATCGATTCAAATTTTTTGGTTTATGTTGTTGCATATGTTTTCTGTTCCATCAAGGCTTTAATCTCTTATTTGAATTCTCATACTTTTTTCAATCAAATTCGACACTCATTGCCTCTTCTTCAGCCAACCCTAGCTCATGGTACAGACATGTGTTGTTGAATCAGTACAGTTTATTTCATTTATGTTTTAGTAGATCTTTTGTCTCCATTCGAATCATCAATCTCTAATTTGAATTCTCAAACATTTTCTAATCAAATTGCACACTCCTTGCCGATGCCACAGTCAACCCTAGATCACGGTTTAGACTGATGTTTTTGAATCAATTCAGATATTTTGGTTTACGTTGTTGCAGATGTTTTGTGTCCTTTCGAAGCTTCAATCTCTAATTTGAATGCTCATACTTTTTCGAATCTGATTAGACACTCCTAGCCTTTTCTTCAGCCAACCATGGCTCACGATATTGACATGTATTGTTGAATCAGTTCAGTTTTTTTCATTCATGTTTTAGTAGATCTTTTGTCTCCATTCGAATCCTCAATCTCTAATGTGAATTTTCAAAAGTTTTCCAATCAAATTGGACACTACTAGCCGATGCCACAGTCAACCTTAGCTCACGGTTTAGACTGATATTTTTTAATCGATTCAGATTTTTTGATTTACGTTATTCCAGATGTTTTCTGTCCCTTCGAAGCCTCAATCTCTAATTTGAATTCTTGTACTTTTACCAATCCGATTAGACACTCCTACCCTTTTCTTCAGCCAACCCTAGCTCACGGTACAGACATGTATTGTTGAATCGGTTCCGTTTTTTTCATTTATGTTCTAGCAAATACTTTGTGTCCATTCGAATAATCAATCTCTAATTTCAATTCTCAAACATTTTCCAATCAAATTGGACACTCCTAGCCTCTTCTTCAGCCAACCCTAGCTCATGATACAGACATGTGTTGTTGAATCGGTTCAGTTTCTTTCATTCATGTTTTAGCAAATATTTTCTGTCCATTCGAATCATCAATCTCTAATTTAAATTCTCAGACATTTTCCAATTAAATTAGAGATTGAGGCCCTTCGAAGCCTCAATCTCTAATTTGAATTCTCATACTTTCTTCAATCAAATTGGACACTCCTAGCCTTTTCTTCAGCCAACCCTAGCTCACTATACAGACATGTGTTGTTGAATCGGTTCAGTTTCTTTAATTCATGTTTTAGCAAATATTTTGTGTCCATTCAAATTATCAATCTCTAATTTGAATTCTCAAACGTTTTCCCATCAAATAGGACACTCCTAGCAGATGCCACTGTCAACCCTAGCTCACGGTTTAGACTGATATTTTTAAATCAATTCAGATTTTTTGATTTGTGTTGTTTCAGATGTTTTGTGTCCCTTCGAAGCCTCAATTTCTAATTTGAATTCTCATACTTTTTTCAATCAAATTGGACACTCCTGGCCTCTTCTTCAGCCAACCCTAGCTCACGATACAAACATGTGTTGTTGAATCGGTTCAGTTTCTTTCATTCATGTTTTCGCAAACATTTTGTGTCCATTCGAATCATCAGTCTCTAATTTGAATTCTCAAACATTTTCTAATCAAATTGGACACTCCTAGCCGATGCCACAGTCAACCCTAGATCACGGTTTAGACCGATATTTTTAAATCGATTCCGATTTTTGTTTATGTTGTTGCAGATGTTTTGTGTCCCTTCGAAGCCTCAATCTCTAATTTGAATTCTCATACTTTTTCCAATCAGATTAGACACTCCTAGCCTTTTCTTCAGCCAACCCTCGCTCACGATACTAACATCTATTGTTGAATCAGTTTAGTTTTTTTTTATTCATGTTTTAGTAGATCTTTTGTGTCCATTCGAATCCTTAATCTCTAGTGCGAATTCTAAAATGTTTTCCAATCAAATTGGACACTCCTAGCCGATGCCACAGTCAACCCTAACTCATGGTTTTGACTGATATTTTTGAATCGACTCACATTTTTTGATTTACGTTGTTCCAGATGATTTCGGCCCATTCGAAGCCTCAATCTCTAATTTGAATTCTCATACTTTTTCCAATCCGATTAGACACTCCTACCCTTTTCTTCAACCAACCCTCGCTCACGATACTGACATGTATTGTTGAATCAGTTCATTTTTTCTCATTCATGTTTTAGTAGATCTTTTGTGTCCATTCGAATCCTCAATCTCTAATGTGAATTCCCAAACGTTTTCCAATCAAATTGGACACTCCTAGCCAATGCCACAACCAACCCTAGCTCACGGTTTACACTGATATTTTTGAATCGATTCAGATTTTTTGATTTACATTGTTTCAGATGTTTTCTATCCTTTCAAATCCTTAATCTCTAATTTGAATTCTGATACTTTTTTCAATCAAATTGGACACTCCTAGCCTTTTCTTCAGCCAACCCTAGCTCACTGTACGGACATGTATTGTTGAATTGGTTCCCTTTTTTTCATTTTTGTTTTAGCAAATACTTTGTGTCCATTCGAATAATCAATCTCTAATTTCAATTCTCAAACGTTTTCCAATCAAATTGGACACTCCTAGCCTCTTCTTCACCAACCTTAGCTCACGATACAGACATGTGTTGTTGAATCGGTTCAGTTTCTTTCATTCATGTTTTAGCAAATATTTTCTGCCCATTCGAATCATCAATCTCAAATTTGAATTCTCAAACGTTTTCCAATCAAATTATTTCCAATCAAATTAGACACTCCTAGCCTCTTCTTCAGCCAACCCTAGCTCACGATACAGACATGTGTTGTTGAATCAGTTCAGCTTCTTTCGTTCATGTTCTAGCAAATATTTTGTGTCCATTCGAATCATCAATCTCTAATTTGAATTCTCAAACGTTTTCCCATCAAATTGGACACTCCTAGCCGATGCCACAGTCAACCCTAGCTCACGGTTTAGACTGATATTTTTGAATCAATTCAGATTTTTTGATTTGTGTTGTTTCAGATGTTTTGTGTCCCTTCGAAGCCTCAATCTCTAATTTGAATTCTCATACTTTTTTCAATCAAATTGGACACTCCTAGCCTCTTCTTCAGCCAAGCCTAGCTCACTATACAGACATGTGTTGTTGAATCGGTTTAGTTTCTTTCATTCATGTTCTACCAAATATTTTGTGCCCGTTCGATTCATCAATCTCCAATTTGAATTCTCAAACATTTTCTAATCAAATTGGACACTCCTAGCTGATGCCACCGTCAACCCTCGATCACGGTTTAGATTGATATTTTTGAATCGATTCAGATTTTTTTGGTTTATGTTGTTGCAGATGTTTTGTGTCCATTCGAAGCCTCAATCTCCAATTTGAATTCTCATACTTTTTCCAATCAGATTAGACACTCCTAGCCTTTTCTTTAGCCAACCCTCCCTCACGATACTAACATCTATTGCTGAATCAGTTCAGTTTTTTTCATTCATGTTTTAGTAGATCTTTTGTGTCCATTCGAATCCTCAATCTCTAACGTGAATTGCCAAACATTTTCGAATCAAATTGGACACTCCTAGCCAATGCCACAATCAATCCTAGCTCACAGTTTACACTGATATTTTTGAATTGATACAGATTTTTTGAGTTACGTTGTTTCAGACGTTTTCTATCCCTTCAAGTCCTTAATCTCTAACTTGAATTCTCAAGATTTCTTCAATCAAAACGGACACTCCTAGCCGTTTCTTCAGCCAACCCTAGCTCACGGTACAGACATGTGTTGTTGTATCGGTTCAGTTTTTTTCATTTATGTTTTAGCAAATACTTTGTTTCCATTCGAATCATCAATCTCTAATTTGAATTCTCAAACGTTTTCCAATCAAAATTGGACACTCCTCGCCGATGCCACAGTCAACCCTAGATCACGGTTTAGACTGATATTTTTGAATCGATTCAGATTTTTTGGTTTATGTTGTTGCAGATGTTTTGTGTCCCTTCGAAGCTTCAATCTCTAATTTGAATTCTCATACTTTTTCCAATCAGATTAGACACTCCTAGCCTTTTCTTCAGGCAACCCTCTCTCACGATACTGACATGTATTGTTGAATCAGTTCAGTTTTTTTCATTCATGTTTTATTAGATCTTTTTGGTCCATTCGAATCCTCAATCTCTAATATGAATTCTCCAACGTTTTTGACTCAAATTGGACACTCCTAGCCGATGCCAAAGTCAACCCTAGCTCACGGTTTAGACTGATATTTTTGAATTGATTCAGATTTTTTGATTTACGTTGTTTCGGATGTTTTCTGTCCCTTCAAAGCCTTAATCTCTAATTTGAATTCCCATACTTTTTTCAATCAAATTGGACACTCCTAGCCTTTTCTTTAGCCAACCCTAGCTCACGGTACAAACATGTGTTGTTGAATTGGTTCAGTTTTTTTCATTTATGTCTTAGCAAATGCTTTGTGTCCATTCGAATGATCAATATCTAATTTGAATTCTCAAACGTTTTCCAATCAAATTGGACACTCTTAGCCTTTTCTTCAGCCAACCCTAGCTCGCGGTACAGATAGATGTTATTGAATCGGTTCAGTTTTTTTCATTTATGTTTTAGCTTATACTTTGTGTCCATTCGAATCATCAATCTCTAATTTGAATTCTCAAACGTTTTCCAATCAAATTGGACACCCCTAGCCGATGCCACAGTCAACCCTAGCTCACGGTTTAGACTGATATTTTTGAATCAATTCAGATTTTTTGATTTGTGTTGTTTCAGATGTTTTGTGTCCATTCGAAGCCTCAATCTCTAATTTGAATTCTCATACTTTTTTCAATCAAATTGGACACTCCTAGCCTTTTCTTCAACCAACCTCGCTCACGATACTAACATGTATTGTTGAATCAGTTCAGTTTTTTCATTCATGTTTTAGTAGATCTTTTGTGTCCATTCGAATCCTAAATCTCTAGTGTGAATTCTCAAATATTTTCCAATCAAATTGGACACTCCTAGACGATGCCACAGTCAACCCTAGCTCACGGTTTAGACTGATATTTTTGAATCGATTCAGATTTTTTGATTTACGTTGTTTCTGATGTTTTCTGTCCCTTCAAACCCTTAATCTCTAATTTGAATTCTCATACTTTTTTCAATCAAATTGGACACTCCTAGCCTTTTCTTCAACCAACCCTCGCTCACGGTACAGAAATGTGTTGTTGATTCGGTTCAGTTTTTTTCACTTGTGTTTTAGCAAATACTTTGTGTCCATTCGAATCATCAATCTCTAATTTGAATTCTCAAACGTTTTTCAACCAAATTGGCCACTCCTAGCCCCTTCTTCAGCCAACCTTAGCTCACGATACAGACATGTGTTGTTGAATCGGTTCAGTTTCTTTCATTCATGTTTTAGCAAATATTTTGTGTCCATTTGAATCAACAATCTCTAATTTGAACTCTCAAATGTTTTCCAATCAAATTGAACACTCCTAGCCTCTTCTTCAGCCAACCCTAGCTCACAATACAGACATGTATTGTTGAATCGGTTCAGTTTCTTTCATTCATATTTTAGCAAATATTTTGTGTCTGTTCAAATCATCAATCTGTAATTTGAATTCTCAAACATTTTCTAATCCAATTGGACACTCCTAGCTGATGCCACAGTCAACCCTAGATCACGGTTTAGACTTAAATTTTTAAATCGATTCAGATTTTTTGGTTTATGTTGTTGCAGATGTTTTGTGTCCCTTCAAAGCCTCAATCTCTAATTTGAATTCTCGTAGTTTTTCCAATCAGATTACACACTCCTAACCTTTTCATCATCCAACCCTCGTTCACGATACTGACATGTATTGTTGAATGAGCTCAGTTTTTCTCATTCATGTTTTAGTAGATCTTTTGTCTCCATTCGAATCCTCAATCTCTAATGTGAATTTTCAAACGTTTTCCAATCAAATTGGACACTCCTGACCTTTTCTTCAGCCCACCCTAGCTCACGATACAGACATGTGTTCTTGATTCTGTTCAGTTTCTTTCATTCATGTCTTAGCAAATATTTTGCGTCCATTTGAATCATCAATCTCTAATTTGAATTCTCTAACGTTTTCCAATCAAATAAACCCTGGACACTCCTAGCCGATGCCGCAGTCAACCCTAGCTCACGGTTTATACTGATATTTTTGAATCGATTCAGATTTTTTGATTTACGTTGTTTCAGATGTTTTTTGTCCCTTCAAAGCCTTAATCTCTAATTTGAATTCTCATGCTGTTTTCAATCAAATATGACACTCCTAGCCTTTTCTTCAGCCAACTCTAGCCCACAGTACAGACATGTGTTTTTGAATCGTTTCAGTTTTTTTTATTCAAGTTTTAGTAAATATTTTGTGTCCATTCGAATCATCAATCTCTAATTTGAATTCTCGAACATTTTCTAATCAAATTGGACACTCCTAGCCGATATCACACAACTGACTCACGGTTTAGACTGATATTTTTGAATCGATTCAGATTTTTTGATTTACATTGTTTTAGATGTTTTCTGTCCCTTCGAAGCCTCAATCCCTAATTTGAATTATCATACTTTTTTCAATCAAATTGGACACTCCTAGCCTTTTCTTCTGCCAACTCTAGCCCATGGTACAGACATGTGTTTTTGAATCATTCCAGTTTTTTCGATTCAAGTTTTTGTAAATATTTTGTGTCCATTCGAATCATCAATCTCTAATTTGAATTCTCAAACATTTTCTAATCAAATTGGACACTCCTAGCCGATATCACAGTCAACCCTAGCTCACGGTTTAGACTGATATTTTTGAATTGATTCAGATTTTTTGATTTACGTTGTTTCAGATGTTTTCTGTCCCTTCGAAGCCTCAATCTCTGATTTGAATTCTCATACTTTTTTCAATCAAATTGGACACTTCTAGCCTTTTTTTCAGCCAACTCTAGCCCACGGTAAAAACATGTGTTTTGAATCGGTTTCAATTTTTTTGATTCAAGTTTTAGTAAATACATTGTGCCCATTCGAATCATCAATCTCTAATTTGAATTCTCAAACATTTTCCAATCAAATTGGACACTCCTAGCATCTTTTTAGCCAACCCTAGCTCACGGTACAGACATGTGTTGTGAATCGGTTCAGATTTCTTTCATTCATGTTTTAGCAAATATTTTGTGTCCATTCAAATCATCGATCTCTAATTTGAATTCCGAAACGATTTCCAATCAAATTGGACACTCCTAGCTGATGCCACAGTCAACCATAGCTCACGGTTTAGACTGATATTTTTGAATCGATTCAGATTTTTTGATTTACGTTGTTTCAGATGTTTTCAAAGCCTTAATCTCTAATTTGAATTCTCTTTCTGTTTTCAATCAAATTGAACAGTCTAGCCGAATCGTTTCAATTTTTTTGATTCAAGTTTTAGTAAATATTTTATATCCAGAATCATCAATCTCTAATTTGAATTCTCGAACATTTTCTAATCAAATTGGACACTCCCAGATGTTTTCAAAGCCTCAATCTCTAATTTGAATTTTAAAAACATGTGTTTTTTAATCGGTTTTAGTTTTTTTTATTCAAGTTTTAGTAAAACTCTGTGTCCATTCTCATCAATCTCTAATTTGAATTCTCAAACATTTTCCAATCAAATTGGACACTCCTAGCATCTTCTTTAGCCAACCCTAGCTCACGGTATTCATGTTTTAGCAAATATTTTGTGTCCATTCAAATCATCAATCTCTAATTTGAATTCCGAAACGATTTCCAATCAAATTGGACACTCTCACGGTTTAGACTAATATTTTTGAATCGATTCAGATTTTTTGATTTATGTTCTTTCAGATGTTTTCTGTCCCTTCAAAGCCTTAATCTCTAATTTGAATTCTCATACTGTTTTCAATCAAATTGGACACTCTAGACCAACTCTATACAGACATGTGTTTTTGAATCGTTTCAGTTTTTTTGATTCAAGTTTTAGTAAATATTTTGTGTCCATTCGAATCATCAATCTCTAATTTGAATTCTCGAACATTTTCTAATCAAATTGGACACTTCTAGCCGATATCACAGTCAACCTTAGCTCACGGTTTAGACTGATATTTTTGAATCGATTAAGATTTTTTGATTTACGTTGTTTCAGATGTTTTCTGTCCCTTCGAAGCCTCAATCTCTAATTTGAATTCTCATTCCGTTTTCAATCAAATTGGACAGTCCTAGCCTTTTCTTCAACCAACCCTAGCCCACGGTACAGACATGTGTTTTTGAATCGTTTCAGTTTTTTTGATTCAAGTTTTAGTAAATACTTTGTGTCCATTCGAATCATCAATCTCTAATTTGAATTCTCAAACATTTTCCAATCAAATTGGACACTCCTAGCATCTTCTTCAGCCAACCCTAGCTCACGGTACAGACAGGTGTTCTTTGAATCGATTCAGTTTCTTTCATTCATGTTTTAGCAAATATTTTGTGTCCATTCGAATCATCAATCTCTAATTTTAATTCCCAAACGATATCCAATCAAATTGGACACTCCTAGCCGATGCCACAGTCAACCCTAGCTCACGGCTTAGACTGATATTTTTGAATCGATTCAGATTTTTTGATTTACGTTGTTTCAGATGTTTTCTATCCCTTCAAAGCCTTAATCTCTAATTTGAATTCTCATACTGTTTTCAATCAAATTGGCCACTCCTAGCCTTTTCTTCAGACAACTCTAGCCCACTGTACAGACATATGTTTTTGAATCGTTTCAGTTTTTTTTATTCAAGTTTTAGTAAATATTTTGTGTCCATTCGAATCATCAATCTCTAATTTGAATTCTCGAACATTTTCTAATCAAATTGGACACTCCTAGCCGATATCACAATCAACCCTAGCTCACGGTTTAGACTGATATTTTTGAATCGATTCAGATTTTTTGATTTACATTGTTTTAGATGTTTTCTGTCCCTTCGAAGCCTCAATCTTTAATTTGAATTCTCATACTTTTTTCAATCAAATTCGACACTCCTAGCCTTTTCTTCTGCCAACTCTAGCCCATGGTACGGACGTGTGTTTTTTAATCATTCCAATTTTTTTGATTCAAGTTTTAGTAAATATTTCGTGTCCATTCGAATCATCAATCTCTAATTTGAATTCTCAAACATTTTCTAATCAAATTGAACACTCCTAGCCGATATCACAGTCAACCCTAGCTCACGGTTTAGACTGGTATTTTTGAATTGATTCAGATTTTTTGATTTACGTTGTTTCAGATGTTTTCTGTCCCTTCGAAGCCTCAATCTCTGATTTGAATTCTCATACTTTTTCAATCAAATTGGACACTCCTAACCTTTTCTTCAGCCAACTCTAGCCCACGGTAAAAACATGTGTTTTTTAATCGGTTTAAGTTTTTTTATTCAAGTTTTAGTAAATATTTTGTGTCCATTCGAATCATCAATCTCTAATTTGAATTCTAAAACGATTTTCCAATCAAATTGGACACTCTTAGCCGATATCACAGTCAACCCTAGCTCACGGTTTAGACTGATATTTTTGAATCGATTCAGATTTTTTGATTTACGTTGTTTCAGATGTTTTCTGTCCCTTCAAAGCCTTAATCTCTAATTTGAATTCTCATTCCGTTTTCAATCAAATTGGACAGTCCTAGCCTTTTCTTCAACCAACCCTAGCCCACGGTACAGACATGTGTTTTTGAATCGTTTCAGTTTTTTTGATTCAAGTTTTAGTAAATATTTTATGTCCATTCGAATCATCAATCTCTAATTTGAATTCTCGAACATTTTCTAATCAAATTGGACACTCCAAGCCGATATCACACCAACCCTGACACGGTTTAGACTGATATTTTTGAATCGATTCAGATTTTTTTATTTACGGTGTTTCAGATGTTTTCTGTCCCTTCGAAGCCTCAATCTCTAATTTGAATTCTCATACTATTTTCAATCAAATTGGACACTCCTAACCTTTTCTTCAGCCAACTCTAGCCAACGGTAAAAACATGTGTTTTTTAATCGGTTTAAGTATTTTTTATTCCAGTTTTAGTAAATACTTTGTGTCCATTCGAATCATCAATCTCTAATTTGAATTCTCAAACATTTTCCTATCAAATTCGACACTCCTAGCCTCTTCTTCAGCCAACCTTAGCTCACGGTACAGACATGTGTTGTTGAATCGGTTCAGTTTCTTTCATTCATGTTTTAGCAAATATTTTGTGTCCATTCGAATCATCAATCTCTCATTTGAATTCCCAAACAATTTCCAATCAAATTGGACACTCCTAGCCGATGCCACAGTCAACCTTAGCTCACGGTTTAGACTGATATTTTTGAATCGATTCAGATTTTTTGATTTACGTTGTTTCAGATGTTTTCTGTCCCTTCAAAGCCTTAATCTCTAATTTGAATTCTCATACTGTTTTCAATCAAATTGGACACTCCTAGCCTTTTCTTCAGCCAACTCTAGCCCACGGTACAGACATGTGTTTTTGAATCGTTTCAGTTTTTTTGATTCAAGTTTTAGTAAATATTTTGTGTCCATTCGAATCATCAATCTCTAATTTGAATTCTCAAACATTTTCTAATCAAATTGAACACTCCTAGCCGATATCACAGTCAACCCTAGCTCACGGTTTAGACTGATATTTTTGAATTGATTCAGATTTTTTGATTTACGTTGTTTCAGGATGTTTTCTGTCCCTTCGAAGCCTCAATCTCTAATTTGAATTCTCATACTTTTTTCAATCAAATTGGACACTCCTACCCTTTTCTTCAGCCAACTCTAGCCCACGGTAAAAACATGTGTTTTTGAATCGGTTTCAATTTTTTTGATTCAAGTTTTAGTAAATACTTTGTGTCCATTCGAATCATCAATCTCTAATTTGAATTCTCAAACATTTTCCAATCAAATTGGAGACTCCTAGCCTCTTTTTCAGCCAAACCTAGCTCACGGTACAGACATGTGTTGTGGAATCGGTTCAGTTTCTTTCATTCATGTTTTAGCAAATATTTTGTGTCCATTCGTATCATCAATCTCTAATTTGAATTCCCAAACGATTTCCAATCAAATTGGACACTCCTAGCCGATGCCACAGTCAACCTTAGCTCACGGTTTAGACTGATATTTTTGAATCGATTCAGATTTTTTGATTGATGTTGTTTCAGATGTTTTCTGTCCCTTCAAAGCCTTAATCTCTAATTTGAATTCTCATTCCGTTTTCAATCAAATTGGACACTCCTAGCCTTTTCTTCAACCAACCCTAGCCCACGGTACAGACATGTGTTTTTGAATCGTTTCAGTTTTTTTGATTCAAGTTTTAGTAAATATTTTATGTCCATTCGAATCATCAATCTCTAATTTGAATTCTCGAACATTTTCTAATCAAATTGGACACTCCAAGCCGATATCACAGTCAACCCTAGCTCACGGTTTAGACTGATATTTTTGAATCGATTCAGATTTTTTGATTTACGTTGTTTTAGATGTTTTCTGTCCCTTCGAAGCCTCAATCTCTAATTTGAATTCTCATACTATTTTCAATCAAATTGGACACTCCTAACCTTTTCTTCAGCCAACTCTAGCCCACGGTAAAAACATGTGTTTTTTAATCGGTTTAAGTTTTTTTTATTCAAGTTTTAGTAAATACTTTGTGTCCATTCGAATCATCAATCTCTAATTTGAATTCTCAAACATTTTCCTAATCAAATTGACACTCTAGCCTTTCTTCAGCCAACCCTAGCTCACGGTACAGACATGTGTTGTTGAATCGGTTCAGTTTCTTTCATTCATGTTTTAGCAAATATTTTGTGTCCATTCGAATCATCAATCTCTCATTTGAGTTCCCAAACAATTTCCAATCAAATTGGACACTCCTAGCCGATGCCACAGTTTTAGACTGATATTTTTGAATCGATTCAGATTTTTTGATTTACGTTGTTTCAGATGTTTTCTGTCCCTTCAAAGCCTTAATCTCTAATTTGAATTCTCATACTTTTTCAATCAAATTGGACACTCCTAGCCTTTTCTTCAGCCAACTCTAGCCCACATGTGTTTTTGAATCGTTTAGTTTTTTTTATTCAAGTTTTAGTAAATATTTTGTGTCCATTCGAATCATCAATCTCTAATTTGAATTCTCAAACATTTTCTAATCAAATTGAACACTCCTAGCCGATATCACAGTCAACCCTAGCTCACGGTTTAGACTGATATTTTTGAATCGATTCAGATTTTTTGATTTACGTTGTTTCAGATGTTTTCTGTCCCTTCGAAGCCTCAATCTCTAATTTGAATTCTCATACTTTTTTCAATCAAATTGGACACTCCTACCCTTTTCTTCAGCCAACTCTAGCCCACGGTAAAAACATGTGTTTTTGAATCGGTTTCAATTTTTTTGATTCAAGTTTTAGTAAATACTTTGTGTCCATTCGAATCATCAATCTCTAATTTGAATTCTCAAACATTTTCCAATCAAATTGGAGACTCCTAGCCTCTTTTTCAAAACCTAGCTCACGGTACAGACATGTGTTGTTGAATCGGTTCAGTTTCTTTCATTCATGTTTTAGCAAATATTTTGTGTCCATTCGAATCATCAATCTCTAATTTGAATTCCAAACGATTTCCAATCAAATTGGACACTCCTAGCCGATATCACAGTCAACCCTAGCTCACGGTTTAGACTGATATTTTTGAATCGATTCAGATTTTTTGATTTACGTTGTTTCAGATGTTTTCTGTCCCTTCAAAGCCTCAATCTCTAATTTGAATTCTCATACCGTTTTCAATCAAATTGGACACTCCTAACCTTTTCTTCAGCCAACTCTAGCCCACGGTAAAAACATGTGTTTTTTAATCGTTTAAGTTTTTTTGATTCAAGTTTTAGTAAATACTTTGTGTCCATTCGAATCATCAATCTCTAATTTGAATTCTCGAACATTTTCTAATCAAATTGGACACTCTTAGCCGATATCACAGTCAACCCTAGCTCACGGTTTAGACTGATATTTTTGAATCGATTCAGATTTTTTGATTTACGTTGTTTCAGATGTTTTCTGTCCCTTCGAAGCCTCAATCTCTAATTTGAATTCTCATACTATTTTCAATCAAATTGGACACTCCTAACCTTTTCTTCAGCCAACTCTAGCCCACGGTAAAAACATGTGTTTTTTAATCGGTTTAAGTTTTTTTTATTCAAGTTTTAGTAAATACTTTGTGTCCATTCGAATCATCAATCTCTAATTTGAATTCTCGAACATTTTCTAATCAAATTGGACACTCTTAGCCGATATCACAGTCAACCCTAGCTCACGGTTTAGACTGATATTTTTGAATCGATTCAGATTTTTTGATTTACGTTGTTTCAGATGTTTTCTGTCCCTTCGAAGCCTCAATCTCTAATTTCAATTCTCATACTATTTTCAATCAAATTGGACACTCCTAGCCTTTTCTTCAGCCAACTCTAGCCCACGGTAAAAACATGTGTTTTTAAATCGGTATTAGTTTTTTTTATTCAAGTTTTAGTAAATATTTTGTGTCCATTCGAATCATCAATCTCTAATTTGAATTCTCAAACATTTTCCAATCAAATTGGACGCTCCTAGCCTCTTCTTCACAACCCTAGCTCACGCATGTGTTGTTGAATCGGTTCAGTTTCTTTCATTCATGTTTTAGCAAATATTTTGTGTCCATTCGAATCATCAATCTCTAATTTGAATTCTCAAAATGATTTCAATCAAATTGACACTTATCACAGTCAACCCTAGCTCACGGTTTAGACTGATATTTTTGAATCGATTCAGATTTTTTGATTTACATTGTTTTAGATGTTTTCTGTCCCTTCGAAGCCTCAATCTCTAATTTGAATTCTCATACTTTTTTCAATCAAATTGGACACTCCTACCCTTTTCTTCACCAACTCTAGCCCACGGTAAAAACATGTGTTTTTGAATCGGTTTCAATTTTTTTTATTCAAGTTTTAGTAAATACTTTGTGTCCATTCGAATCATCAATCTCTAATTTGAATTCTCAAACATTTTCCTAATCAAATTGACACTAGCCTCTTCTTCACCAACCCTAGCTCACCAGACATGTGTTGTTGAATCGGTTCAGTTTCTTTCATTCATGTTTTAGCAAATATTTTGTCTCCATTCAAATCATCAATCTCTCATTTGAATTCCCAAACAATTTCCAATCAAATTGGACACTCCTAGCCGATGCCACAGTCAACCTTAGCTCACGGTTTAGACTGATATTTTTGAATCGATTCAGATTTTTTGATTTACGTTGTTTCAGATGTTTTCTGTCCCTTCAAAGCCTTAATCTCTAATTTGAATTGTCATACTGTTTTCAATCAAATTGGACACTCCTAGCCTTTTCTTCACCCAACTCTAGCCCACGGTACAGACATGTGTTTTTGAATCGTTTCAGTTTTTTTTATTCAAGTTTTAGTAAATATTTTGTGTCCATTCGAATCATCAATCTCTAATTTGAATTCTCGAACATTTTCTAATCAAATTGGACACTCTTAGCCGATATCACAGTCAACCCTAGCTCACGGTTTAGACTGATATTTTTGAATCGATTCAGATTTTTTGATTTACGTTGTTTCAGATGTTTTCTGTCCCTTCGAAGCCTCAATCTCTAATTTGAATTCTCATACTATTTTCAATCAAATTGGACACTCCTAGCCTTTTCTTCAGCCAACTCTAGCCCACGGTAAAAACATGTGTTTTTAAATCGGTTTTAGTTTTTTTTATTCAAGTTTTAGTAAATATTTTGTGTCCATTCGAATCATCAATCTCTAATTTGAATTCTCAAACATTTTCCAATCAAATTGGACGCTCCTAGCCTCTTCTTCAGTCAACCCTAGCTCACGGTACAGACATGTGTTGTTGAATCGGTTCAGTTTCTTTCATTCATGTTTTAGCAAATATTTTGTGTCCATTCGAATCATCAATCTCTAATTTGAATTCCCAAAATGATTTCCAATCAAATTGGACACTCCAAGCCGATATCACAGTCAACCCTAGCTCACGGTTTAGACTGATATTTTTGAATCGATTCAGATTTTTTGATTTACATTGTTTTAGATGTTTTCTGTCCCTTTGAAGCCTCAATCCCTAATATGAATTCTCATACTTTTTTCAATCAAATTGGACACTCCTAGACTTTTCTTCGGCCAACTCTAGCCCATGGTACGGACGTGTGTTTTTTAATGATTCCAGTTTTTTTGATTCAAGTTTTAGTAAATATTTTGTGTCCATTCGAATCATCAATCTCTAATTTGAATTCTCAAACATTTTCTAATCAAATTGGACACTCCTAGCCGATATCACAGTCAACCCTAGCTCACGGTTTAGACTGATATTTTTGAATTGATTAAGATTTTTTGATTTACGTTGTTTCAGGATGTTTTCTGTCCCTTCGAAGCCTCAATCTCTAATTTGAATTCTCATACTATTTTCAATCAAATTGGACACTCCTAACCTTTTCTTCAGCCAACTCTAGCCCACGGTAAAAACATGTGTTTTTTAATCGGTTTAAGTTTTTTTTATTCAAGTTTTAGTAAATACTTTGTGTCCATTCGAATCATCAATCTCTAATTTGAATTCTCAAACATTTTCCTATCAAATTCGACACTCCTAGCCTCTTCTTCAGCCAACCCTAGCTCACGGTACAGACATGTGTTGTTGAATCGGTTCAGTTTCTTTCATTCATGTTTTAGCAAATATTTTGTGTCCATTCGAATCATCAATCTCTAATTTGAATTCCCAAAACGATTTCCCATCAAATTGGACACTCCTAGCCGATGCCAAAGTCAACCCTAGCTCACGGTTTAGACTGATATTTTTGAATCGATTCAGATGTTTTGATTTACGTTGTTTCAGATGTTTTCTGTCCCTTCAAAGCCTTAATCTCTAATTTGAATTCTCATACTGTTTTCAATCAAATTGGACACTCCTAGCGTTTTCTTCAGCCAATTGTAGCCCACGGTAAAAACATGTTTTTTTTAATTGGTTTTAGTTTTTTTTATTCAAGTTTTAGTAAATACTTTGTGTCCATTCGAATCCTCAATCTCTAATTTGAATTCTCAAACGTTTTCCAATCAAATTGGACACTCCTAGCCGATGCCACAGTCAACCCTGGCACACGGTTTGGATTGATAATTTTGAATCGATTCAGATTTTTTGAATTACGTTGTTTCATATGTTTTCTGTCCCTTCAAAGCCTTAAGCTCTAATTTGAATTCTCATACTTTTTTCATTCAAATTGGACATTCCTGGCATTTTCTTCAACCCACCCTAGCTCACGGCACAGACATGAGTTGTTGAATCGGTTCAGTTTTTTTCATTTATGTTTTAGCATATACTTTGTGTCCATTCGAATCATCAATCTCTACTTTGAATTCTCAAACGTTTTCCAATCAAATTGGACACTCCTATCCTCTTCTTCAGCCAACCCTAGTTCACGATACAGACATGTGTTGTTGAATCGGTTCAGTTTCTTTCATTCATGTTTTAGCAAATATTTTGTGTCCATTCGAATCATCAATCTCTAATTTGAATTCCCAAACGATTTCCAATCAAATTGGACACTCCTAGCCGATGCCACAGTGAACCCTATAGCTCACGGTTTAAACTGATATGTTTGAATCGATTCAGATTTTTTTACGTTGTTTGAATTCTTATACTTTTTCAATCAAATTGGACACTCCTAGCCTTTTCTTCAAACTCTAGCCTAAAAACATGTGTTTTTTAATCGATTTTAGTTTTTTTTATTCAAGTTTTAGTAAATACTTTGTGTCCATTCGAATCATCAATCTCTAATTTGAATTCTCAAACATTTTCCTATCAAATTGACACTCCTAGCCTCTTCTTCAGCCAACCTTAGCTCAACAGACATGTGTTGTTGAATCGGTTCAGTTTCTTTCATTCATGTTTTAGCAAATATTTTGTGTCCATTCGAATCATCAATCTCTAATTTGAATTCCCAAACGATTTCCTATCAAATTGGACACTCCTAGCCGATGCCACAGTGAACCCTATAGCTCACGGTTTAAACTGATATGTTTGAATCGATTCAGATTTTTTTCGTTGTTTCAGATGTTTAGTTCGAAGCCTCAATCTCTAATTTGAATTCTTATACTTTTTTCAATCAAATTGGACACTCCTAGCCTTTTCTTCAGCCAACTCTAGCCCACGGTAAAAACATGTGTTTTTTAATCGATTTTAGTTTTTTTTATTCAAGTTTTAGTAAATACTTTGTGTCCATTCGAATCATCAATCTCTAATTTGAATTCTCAAACATTTTCCAATCAAATTGGACACTCCTAGCCTCTTCTTCAGCCAACCCTAGCTCACGATATAGACATATGTTGTTGAATCGGTTCATTTTCTTTCATTCATGTTTTAGCAAATATTTTGTGTCCATTCGAATCATCAATCTCTAATTTGAATTCCCAAACGATTTCCAATCAAATTGGACACTGCTAGCCGATGCCACAGTCAACCCCACTCACGATTTCAACTGATATTTTTGAATCAATTCAGATTTTTTAATTTACGTTGTTTCAGATGTTTTCTGTCCCTTCAATGCCTTAATCTCTAATTTGAATTCTCATACATTTTCAATCAAATTGGACACCCCTAGCCTTTTCTTTAGCCAACCCTAGCTCACGGTACAGACATGTGTTGTTGAATTGGTTCAGTTTTTTTCATTTATGTTTTAGCATATACTTTGCGTCCATTCGAATCATCAATCTCTAATTTGAATTCTCAGACGTTTTTCAATCAAATTGGACACTCCTAGCCTCTTCATCAGCCAACCCTAGCTCCCGATACAGACATGTGTTGTAAAATCTGTTCAGTTTCTTTCATTCATGTTTTAGCAAATATTTTGTGTCCATTCGAATCATCAATCTCTAATTTGAATTCTCAAACTTTTTCCAATCAAATTCGACACTCCTAGCCGATGCCACAGTCAACCCTGGCTCACGGTTTAGATAGATATTTTTGAATCGAATCAGATTTTTTGACTTACGTTGTTTCATATGTTTTCTTTCCTTCAAAGCCTTAAGCTCTAATTTGAATTATCATACCTTTTTCAGTCGAATTGGACACTCCTAGCCTTTTCTTCACCAACCCTAGCTCACGGTACAGACATGTGTTATTGAATCGATTCAGTTTTTTTCGTTTATGTTTTAGCATATACTTTGTGTCCATTCGAATTATCAATCTCTACTTTGAATTCTCAAACGTTTTCCAATCAAATTGGACACTCCTAGCCTCTTCTTCAGCCAACCCAAGCTCACGATACAGACATGTGTTGTTGAATCGGTTCAGTTTCTTTCATTCATGTTTTAGCAAATATTTTGTGTCCATTCGAATCATCAATCTCTAATTTGAATTCCCAAACGATTTCCAATCAAATTGGACACTCCTAGCCTCTTCTTCAGCCAACCCTAGCTCACGATACAGACATGTGTTGTTGAATCGGTTTAGTTTCTTTCATTCATGTTTTAGCAAATATTTTGTGTCCATTCGAATCATCAATCTCTAGTTGTAATTCTCAAACGTTTTCCAATCAAATTGGACACTCCTAGCCGATGCCACAGTCAACCCTAGCTCACGGTTTAGACTAATTTTTTGAATCAATTCAGATTCTTTATTTCTGTTGTTTCAGATGTTTTGTGTCCATTCGAAGCCTCAATCTCTAATTTGAATTCTCATACTTTTTTCAATCAAATTGGACACTCCTAGCCTTTTCTTCACCCAACCCTAGCTCACGGTACAGACATGTGTTTTTGAATCGGTTCAGTTTTTGTCATTCAAGTTTTAGTAAATATTTTGGGTCCATTCAAATCATCAATCTCTAATTTGAATTCTCAAACATTTTTTAATCAAATTGGACACTCCTAGCCGATGCCACAGTCAATCCTAGATCACGGTTTAGACTGATATTTTTTAATCGATTTAGATTTTTTGCTTTATGTTGTTGCAGATGTTTTGTGTCCTTTCGAAGCCTCAATCTCTAATTTGAATTCTCATACTTTTTCCAATCAGATTAGACACTCCTAGCCTTTTCTTCAGCCAACCCTCGCTCACGATACTACATGTATTGTTGAATCAGTTCAGTTTTTTTCATTCATGTTTTAGTAGATCTTTTGTGTCCATTCGAATCCTCAATCTCTAATGTGAATTCTGAAACATTTTCCAATCAAATTGGACACTCCTAGCCAATTCCATAGTCAATCCTAGCTCTCCGTTTAGACTGATATTTTTGAATCGATTCAGATTTTTTGATTTACGTTGTTTCAGATGTTTTCTATCCCTTCAAAGCCTTAATCTCTAATTTGAATTCTCATACTTTTTTCAGTCAAATTGGACACTCCTAGCCTTTTCTTCAGCCAACCCTAGCTCACGGTATAGACATGTGTGGTTGAATCGGTTCAGTTTTTTTCATTTATGTTTTAGCAAATACTTTGTGTCCATTCGAATCATCAATCTCTAATTTGAATTCTCAAACGTTTTCCAATTAAATTGGACACTCCTAGCCGATGCCACAGTCAACCCTAGCTCACGGTTTAGACTGATATTTTTGAATCAATTCAGATTTTTTGATTTGTGTTGTTCCAGATGTTTTGTGTCCCTTTGAAGCCTCAATCTCTAATTTGAATTCTCATACTTTTTTCAATCAAATTGGACACTCCTAGCCTTTTCTTTAGCCAACCCCAGCCCACGGTACGGACGTGTTTTGAATCGGTTCTATTTTTTTCATTCAAGTTTTAGTAAATATTTTGTGTCCATTTGAATCATCAATCTCTAATTTGAATTCTCAAATATTTTCTAATTAAATTGGACACTCCTAGCCGATGCCACAGTCAACCCTAGATCACGGTTTAGACTGATATTTTTGAATCGATTCAGATTTTTTGGTTTATGTTGTTGCAGATATTTTGTGTCCCTTTGAAGCTTCAATCTCTACTTCACGGTATAGACAAGTGTTTTTGAATCAGTTCAGTTTTTTTTACTCATGTTTTAGCAGATCTTTTGTGTCCATTTGAATCCTCAATCTCTAACTTGAATTGTCATGCTTTTTCCAATCAAATTGGCCATTTCTAGCCTTTTTTTTTCATCCAACCCTATCTCACGGTATAATAGGTGTTGTTGAATCGGTTCAGTTTTTTTTACTAATGTTTTAGCGGATCTTTTGTGTCCATTCGAATCCTTAATCTCTGACTTGAATTCTCATCCTTTTTCCAATCAAATTGGCCACTTCTTGCCTTTTCTTCAACCAACCCTAGCTCACGGTATGGACAGGTTTTGTTGAATCGATTCAATTTTTTACACTTATGTTTTATAAGATATTTTGTCACCATTCGAATCCTCAATCTCTAATTTGAATTCTCGTACTTTTTCCAATGAAATTGGCCACTTGTAGCCTTTTCTTCAGCCAACCCTAGCTCACAGTACAAACAGGTATTGTTGAATCGGTTCAATTTTTTAGATTCATGTTTTAGCAGATCTTTTGTGTCCATTTGAATCCTCCATCTCTGACATGAATTCTCATGCTTTTTCCAATCAAATTGGCCACTTCTATCCTTTTCTTCAGCCAACCCTAGCTTACGGTGCGGACAGGTATTGTTGAAACGGTTTAGTTTTTTCTATTCATGTTTTAATAGATCTTTTGTGTCCATTCCAATGCTCAATCTCTAACTTGAATTCTCATACTTTTTCCAATCAAATTGGCCACTTTTAGCCTTTTCTTCAGCGAACCCTATCTCACAGTACAAACTGGTATCGCTCAATCTCTAATTTGAATTCTCATTTTTTTTTCCCACTCATAGCCTTTGCCTTAGCCAATCCTAGCTCACGTTACAGATTGGTATTATTGAATCGATTCAGTTTGTTTCATTTATGTTTTAGCAAATCTTTTATGTCCTTTTGAATCCTCAAACCCTAATTGGAATTCTCAAACTTTTTCCCACCAAATGGACCACTCGTAGCCTTTGCCTCAACCAACCTTAGCTCACGATACAAATTGGTATGGTTGAACAAGTACAGTTTTTTTCATTTACGTTCTAGCAGATCTTTTGTGTCCCCAAAGTGCCTATATATCTGACAACACAATATCTTACTCGTAATTTATTAAGTGAAAAGCCTATTTTTTTTGAAAACTCCATATCTATATATCTAAGAACGCAATATCTTACCCATAATTTATTAAGTGAAAAGCCTATTTTTTTTTTCTGAAAACACCATATCTTCCCTGTAAGTTATAGTGTGAAGTGCATATATATCTGATAACGCAATATCTTGCCCGTAATTTATTGAGTGAATAAAATATTTTTTTGAAAACGCAATATCTTACACCAAAGTTAACGAGTGAAAAGCATATATATCTGAGAACTCAATATCTTACCGGTAATTTAATGAGTGAAAAACCTATTTTTCTAAAAACACAGTATCTTACAAGTAAGTTACAAAGTGAAGTGCCAATATATCTAAGAATGCAACATCTTACCCCTAAGTTATTGATTGAAAAGTCTATTTTTCTAAAAACACCATATCTTACCAATAAGTTATAGTGTAAAGTGCCTATATATCTGAGAACGCAATATCTTACCCATAATATATTGAGTGAAAAGCCTATTTTTCGTAAAACACCATATCTTACCGGTAAATTATAGTGTAAATTGTCAATATAACATAGAGACACAATATCTTACCCGTAGTTAGAGTGAAAAGACTATTTTCCTGAAAAGATCATATCTTACCAGTAAGTTATAGTGCAAAGTGCCTATATATCTGATAACGTAATATCTTACCAGTAATTTAATGAGTAAAAAGCCTATTTTTTGGAAAACATGATATCTTACCGATAAGTAATAGTGTAAACTGCCTATATATTTGAGAACACAATATCTTACCTGTAATTTATTGAGTGAAAAGCCTATTTTTTTGAAAACATCATATCTTACCGCTAAGTTATAGTGTAAAGTGCCTATATATCTATGAACGCAATATCTTACCAGTAATTTCTTAAGTGAAAAGCCTATTTTTCTAAAAACACCATATCTTACCAATAAGTTAATCAGTGAAAAGCATATATATCTGATAACACAATATCTTACTGGTAATTTAATGATTTAAAAGCCTATTTTTCTAAAAACATTATATCTTACCGGTAAGTTATAGTGTAAAGTGCATATATATTTGAGAACACAATATCTTACCCGTAATTTATTGAGTGAAAAGCCTATTTTTCTGAAAACACCATATCTTACCAATTAGTTAATGAGTGAAAATCATATATATCTGATAACGCAACATCTTACCGGTAATTTAACGAGTGAAAATCCTATTTTTCTAAAAACATCATATCTTACCGGTAAGTTATAGTGTAAAGTGCCTATATATCTGAGAACACAATATCTTACCCGTAATTTATTGAGTGAAAAGTCCATTTTTCTAAAAACACCATATCTTACCAATAAGTTAATGAGTGAAAAGCATATATATCTGAGAATGCAATATATTACCGGTAATTTAATGAGTGAAAAGCCTATTTTTTCTGAATATCTTACCGGTAAGTTATAATGTAAAGTGCCTATATATCTGAAAACGCAATATCTTACCCGTAATTTATTAAGTGAAAAGCCTATTTCTCCCCTATCAAAAAAAAAAAAAAGCCTATTTCTCTGAAAACACCATATCTTACCAATAAGTTATAGTGTGAAGTGCCTATATATCTGAGAACGCAATATCTTACCCATAATTTATTGAGTAAAAAGCCTGTTTTTTCTGAAAACACCATATCTTACCAATAAGTTGTAGTGTGAAGTGCCTACATATCTGAGAATGTAATATCTTACCCGTAATTTATTGAGTGAATAGCCTATTTTTATGAAAACACAATATCTTACCCCCACTAAGTTAATGAGTGAAAGCATATATATATGAGAAAGCAATATCTTACCGGTAATTTAATGAGTGAAAAGCCTATTTTTCTGAAAACATCATATCTTACCGGTAAGTAATAGTGTGAAGTGCCTGTATATCTGATAATGTAATATCTTATCGGTAATTTAGTGAGTGAAAAGCCTATTTTTCTAACAAATATCATATCTTACCGGTAAGTTATAGTGTGAAGTGCCTATATATATATCTGAGAACGCAATATCTTACCGATAATTTATGACTGAAAAGCCTATTTTTTTGAAAACACCATATCTTACCGGTAAGTTATCGTGTGATGTGCCTATATATATATATATATATATATATATATCTGATAATGCAATATCTTACTAGTAATTTAATGATTGAAAAGTCTATTTTTCTGAAAACACCATATCTTATCAGTAAGTTATCGTGTGATGTGCATATATATATATATATATATGTATATATATATCTTATAACAAAATATCTTACAGGTAATTTAATGAGTGAAAAGCCTATTTTTTCTGAAAACATCATATCTTACCAGTAAGTTATAGTGTGAAGTGCATATATATCTGAGAACGCAATTTCTTACCCGTAATTTATTGAGTGAATAGCCTATTTTTCTAAAAACGCAATATATTACCCCTAAGTTAATGAGTGAAAAGCATATATATCTGATAATGCAATATTTTAAATGTAATTTAATGAGTGAAAAGCCTATTTTTCTGTAAACTCAATATCATACTAGTATGTTATAGAGTAAAAAATCCTATATATCTGAAAACGCAATAACTTACCGGTGAGTGATAGAGTAAAATTCCTATATATCTTATAACACAATATCTTAGTGGTAATTTAATGACGGAAAATACTATTTTTTTTAAAACGCAATATCTTACCAGTAAGTTTTAGATGGAAAAGCCTATATATTTTACAACGCTATGTCTTACAGGGACACAAAAGATCTGCAATAACATAAATGAAACAAACTGAACAGGTTCAACAATACCAGTCTGTACCGTGAGTCAGGGTTGCTGAGGCAAAGCCTATGAGTGGTCAATTTTGTTTTTTAAAATATGAGAATTCAAATTATAGATTTAGGATTCAAGGGGACACACAATATCTGCAAGAACATAAAAGAAAAAAACTGAACTGGTTCGATAACATCTATCGATACTGTGAGAGGATCAAAAGTTGCAACGCTTCACTTGTAGTAGTATTTCAAATGATGGGTGTTCCAAGGGTGACCGAGGGTTTGACCTTCGAAACTACGCAAATCTTACCGGTAAATAGAGTGAAAAGCCAATATCTTACAGGTAAGGGTCAATTTGGGATTGCTATCATTTTTTTTAAAAGCTGCTTATGATGTGCTTTGAAAATAATGGGTTGTAAAGTAAAGCAATTTTATGTTTGGTAAACAATATTTTTAATACAAATTTATAAATAAACTCAATCCTAGACATGTATTTATAAAAAAACTCAAGCACTATTTAAATATAGAAACACACCCAAAATCAACCCCAAAGTCAACTTTTTGGGTGTGTTTATAAATGGGTTTTGAGTGTGTGTAATGACGGGTTTTGGGTGTGTTTATAAAGTGTTTTGAGTGTTGGGTTTTTTTATAATTTCAACCTCCATTTTGGGTGTTTTAGTGAAACTCCCTATTTTTAAAGTGTTGTTAGTATAAAAAGCAGTTTCAAAACGTTTGGTAAATTTTAATATAAGGGTTTAGGGTAACTGTGGATGATGATTAAAATGGACATGATGTTGTTGGTAAATTTTAATATAAAACTATTGTAATTGTCAATAATGACTAAAATAGACATGATGTTGAAATTGTTGTGCTATGTGGTGGTGGTGGTGGTGGTGGTATAGGTGGAGGTGGTGGGTGGAGGTGGTGGGTGGAGGGGGTGGTGGGTGGTGAAGGCGGAGGTGGATTTGGTGGTTGTGGTGGTGGTGGAAGTGGTGGAGGTGGAGGTGGTGGTGGTAGTGGTAGAGGTGGAGGTGAAAAGTGTTTTCATATAGATGAGGGCTAAACAAATGTTTGCGTATAGAGGGGAACAAAATATAACCAGAACACATAAATAAGACTGAATCCTTATTTCGATCCTAAACAAGTGTTTTCATATAGATGGGACTACATAGGACCAGGACGCAAAAATATGACTGAAACCTTAATTTGATCCTACGTGTTTTCATATATATAAAGGGTTTCAATAGGGTTAAAAACCTTTTCAAACAAAACAACCTCCCTAAACCATAACAATAAAATAGTAATGAAACCCTTAACCTTGAAACAGAGAAATAGGACTGAAACCTTAAAAACAAGTGCTTTCATAGAAAAGGCGGCTAAATAGGATCATGACACACAAAAAGGTTTGAAACCTTAATTCAATCCACACACAAATGGAATGTTTACTAATCCGTAATCGGATTAGTATGAATTGAATTGAGGATTAGTTGAATTGAGAAAAGTTAGATTCCATATTCTTATTGAAGTTGTTTTCTAAACCATATGGGATTAGAATAGGAGTGATACTACTAATTCCTTATAAATTGTTTACTAAATTCACATGAATTGAAATAGAAACCAAGTTGATTACTAAATGCCCTTCTTGTTGGACTAAAATAGATGGCGAATTTGGAATTTTAAAAATTGTGAAGAAATATGACCACCACAAAGAAACCCCGAAAAGAATGAAACCCTAAAACATCAAAAACCCCTGCAAACACCCAAAACCCTGAAAACACAAACCATAAAACCCTAATTATTTTTTCTGCATCTCTCTTTCCATCGGAGCGAACTTTGGTAGCGTCTGATTGAATAAGATCTCAATTTCTGGAATTGTTTGTTCCACACGTTAAATGTCATGTTAAGGTGGTCTCCCCAATGGCTGTACTGGCTAGCATTATTGCTTTATATACCGGGCCATTTTCAGCGAACATAAGGTGGATAATATCAATGCAAAATACTTCAGATAATGGCCAACTTAAATAAAGCTGATTGTATTTACAATATCCGGCATATACAATTCTCTTTCCCTCCAAAAAAAAATTTGGTCTTTTGACACCAATAACCATTAACCCTGACGCCAGGCTCACTCCTGGAACCACTCAATCAACTCTTGCCCCAAAGCTCCTGAAAATACAAAGGATATGGGAGAACCAACCAAAGGGGAAGGGGTCGGTAGAGCTATAATGTCAAAATTTGGGTCCCAACTTGCTTCAGAAATATACACTGTACAGAGTGGAAAGCTGGGCATCAGCCATCAAGCTTTGCCAAGAACTGGCTGAGATTGTATTCTTCGGTATATTGTGATTGATCCCACAGCTCCTCCAGCCCACCAAGAATTGCTTTTAGCCCCTTTCCCGTGCCCGGTAACTTCATATCTCCATCAAATTTTCCATCTGGATGCTTAGACACAGTTCCCTTGAAAATAAATAAATATTTATAACTTGTCATTGACATCCAAACCAAAAATGAAACAAAGAAAGAAAAACAAACTGGAAGAATAAATAAATAAAAATTTGATTAAAGATGAAGAGAAACAAAGAAAGATATTTGTCCATATAAGGAAAAGAGATCAACATTGGCATAAACAGGCAGAAGATAGGACCAGCCAGCAATACCATTTTAGATGTTTCTGCAGTTGCGAATAGATCAAGCAATTGGTCTGTATTCATTGTTTTCATACTAGCATTTTCGGCATTAATGACTGCATTAGCTACTGAAAGCTTAAACTTTTGCAAGCTCATAACTTTCTCTTCGAGGGTACCACGCATAATCAGACGATGGACATTGACAACCTTTTTCTGACCTAATCTGTGTGCTCTATCCATTGCCTGCAAGTAAACAACAGTAAGATGCTCAATTTTTACTTTACAGTGACCTCTAAAGCAGAGGTTGCAGCATCTTAACAGAAACTCAAAACAATAATGAGCAACTAGGGAGCTTCCTGCAAATCATCTCAGATTTATTCCTCAACACTAGACTTAAATGTGACAGATGGCATGTGTATCCAATTTCAAGAGAGGAAAATTTGTACTCCTTAGAGGATAAAGACAGCATAAGATGGTCACCTGATGATCCCGCATTGGGTTCCAGTCGTGCTCCACGAAAATGAGAGTATCTGCAGATGTCAAGTTCAAGCCCAGCCCACCAACTGCAAAAAGTGATTTAAGTTTTAATATCACCCTAATAGTCAATCTACTTCACATGCAAAAAGAGAGAATTCCAACCATGGGTTGTGAGCAGCAGAACATCGATTGTAGGATCCGAATTGAAAGCCTTAACAATATCAAAACGTTTTTCAGGTTCAACTGACCCATCCAGCCGCAAGTAGGTTACACTGCTTTCAAGCAACATGTAAGAAAATTAGACCGGTTAATGTTGAAAAAAACATTGTGTGAATTGTAAGAAACTGTATCAATTCCTATCTGAAGACAATTGCACAAGTTCACTAAACTAGAGGATGATTCTTTTATGCCCACAATACCTAATTACTTGTTTGTCATGTGTACTTGGCCATTAATTTCTGGAGTATTAATTTGCAAATTTTCATATCACACATCAAAACAAATAACCAGATTTCCATTAGAAATAGTTGAAGTTATTTAATAATGTTACTGATCAACAAAATTGTGGGTCAACATTGTCACCTAAACCTAACACTAGAATACATTTCCACTGCAAAACAGTCTTAATAATGTCAACAGAACTAATCTATAGAGAAAATAACAAAGGTGGGTGTGACACTAACATAGCAACCTATTTGCAACCTCTGTATAATATAGGTTTAGGAGACCAACCTCTTCATATGACTATGAAACAAGTCTCTTTCAATTAAGTCCAGAAATGCCTGCATGAGATGCCATTGTACATTATAGGCCATAAATTAGGGCTAAACATAAAAGAGAATTAGTCAAATATAAATGAGCATTACTTTATGTTGAGCAAAAATCAAGACTCTGTGCTGCCCCACGCTTATGGAACCCTCAGAACTAGAGGCATCGACACCTATTCCACATTCCTCAAGGATCTCCTGAAGTGCAACTAGTTTGGGAGAGTGGTATGGCTTATGCAATTCCGAAATTGTGTCAGAGACTCCAGGTAATAGCTCTGACAAAAGGCATGCAATGGAATCTGGAACTTTTTCCCCAAGAACAAGCAATGGATGACTACAGAGTTTAAGCAAGTACTGAAGTGCCTGCAAGACCAGATAACATATATTATATGATTGGGACTGACTGATAAAAAAATTAAAAAATTGAATCACATACAAGAATAAATAACAAAATTACCTGAAACACATGAGAAGACGCTCTGGGTGAATCACTGCGTCCTCCTGTATCTGCTGACTCGTTTAGTTTTACCATACTTGAGATCTCTTGTCTCACATGTGAACCAGAAAACTGTTCATACAATTTTAATTGTACAGGGCTCAGGTCACAGAACCTGTCCTGAATAATTTTCTCAGGAAGATCAGACAAGACTTCATCTTTTGTTCGACGGAGGAGGAAAGGCATGACCTATTTGATAGAAGACGCTTTAGTTAGAAGAACACAACCATCTCGGCCAAAACTCTTGTTACTTATGCAAAGAGTAAATACCACACTATGCATACTTCACCAGAAAAGAATGTCAGAGAACAATAGTTTGCCCTTTTCAAAAGTTCCGGTACTTGGAAAGCACAATTAAAAAAAATTAAAAAAATCATATGTTCTTATAATTGTTTGACTTCATCATTAAATTTGGGAAACAGTTTCCAGTGATATGGCATGGTCAGCTATCAAGGGGATCATCTAACCACTGACAAAGGGTTGGCCAATTATAAGCATGGTGGGTGGCAAGAGGGTCAGTCGATGGCCATTAGGCTACCATTGACCATTTTGAAGGATAAGTAGATAAATTAAGGTGGTTGGTATGGTGAACCGCATACTCTTGTTCCAGAAGACTACCCTCCACTGTCAAAGAAACCAAGCCATTTTTCCACCTCATATTGGGTAATTTTTTTATATAGCAAATAAGGTATTTTCCATTCCATACTCTCCTGTGTCGAAGCACACACCAAATAGCACAATTTCTTTTCAAGATAAAGAAATGAGGATGGTATAAAGAAACTATTCATCCACCTGCTTGTGCAATGCTTCCATAGCAAGTGCTCCTGCTTCAGCATCCTTGGCAGAGCACTTAGGATCTCTGGCTGCCAGCAGTGGTTTTCCATAAGTGGCTTGGAACTGTCCAAAGTCATGAAATCAACAATTTATTTAACACCAAATTGACAGTCAAGAAGGAGAAAAGTGTACAACAGTATTACATACAAAATTTACATACATCTCACATCGTAAATAGATTAGCAAGTCAAGGAGAAATAAAAATAAATTAAACTACTTAATTCATACGACTGACAATGGAAATTTTCCAAAGATTAGTTGATTATGAATACTTTCTCTTCTTTCAATTGGTATCATCTCTTGTGATCTTCAGTTTTGGATAACATTTGGAAATTTCATTTTAAACTCTCTTTTTGCATCCAAATAGATTTGATAAAAAGGTCTTGGCTTGTTCACTATATTCTGGACCATCTCTACATAGTTCAAACCAAAATTTAGTCTTATCAGGTTATGGACTTGTGATGCAATGCAAGTCAGGGAAAATAACCACAAATCTAACATATACATAAAACTCAGGGCTACAGCGTGTAGAGTGTAGACACACAGACTTGTTCAGCATTTTCAAAATACTAACAATTTAGTCATAAATATTTCTTCGATGTAACATTTTAATCATCATCACAATCAGTAAATTATGATTTAAGATATATCAACAATAACAATAATGACCACCTCCATCATCAAAGCCACTAAATTTAGTTAGTTGAGGCATATCAATTCAATCAAGTGCATGAAAAGAGACCTGAAGTGCCTTTTTTTTTTCATCTAACATGTCAAAATTGTGTTCAAAACAGACATTACATCCATCACATTTATGGGATGCTTAGCACATACGGTAAAAAAGAGCAATGTAAACCATGCATGCACACGATCTTCACTAATTCACATAGAAAAATCAACAATAAGCAACAGAGGAATAAATGCAATGGTTATTTGCAAAGTCATTTGGCACTGCATAATTTGGCTGCATGATCATGACTTGAGATTTATACAGTACTCAGGGCTGGCATAAAGGGGAGTCGGTTGGGGAACTAGGCTTCCAATTTTTAGCTTCCAAAAGGTCCCAAACTTAGGTTCAATACTATGTTACCCTAGACCAAATATAATAATTTTCACGTAACCCTGAATAAGGATCACCACTCAGGCCAAAACAATCCAATTTTTTGGACTAAATCCATCACCCAATGCCCAATAATCTTGTATGACAGAAAGCAATTCAACTTAAACATCCAGAAAATTATCCAAATGCTGGTTCAGCTACGAGCAGGCAAATTTTAAAAAGTTCAATAAATCCCCTCCTCCTGAAAATACATTTCCAAAATATACTATTCCCTAATATCTTCTAGCGGGATTTTACTAAACTATGAAGCAACAAGAACAAATCTAATCTTTTAGACATCCTCAAAGAATTTATGGGGGTACCTATACGAAAATGCATGCAGGGTCCCATTTCGATTGTGCCTCTAGCCTGAAACCAAAAGGCCCCTGTATTTTCACAATTTGTTTTCTATGTTTTCTTCTATAAGATATTGTTCTCTGCAAGATATTCTTGACCAGATATATAGATCCAAGAAACAGGACAAAATGAATAGAATTTAACCGAATAAGATGAACACACCTGCCTATCTGTTCCAAGAAACCCGGGCATTAGGAAATCAAAAAGGGACCACAAATCCATGATGTTATTCTGCAACAAAAGGTAGGTCACTTTCAGGAAAAATGGACAATTGCCAAGTTTTGAGGTAATTTCATACACCTGTGAGTCACCAACCTGGATTGGTGTTCCACTCAATATCAAACGATGCTGGGCTTTCAGTTGCTTCACTGAAATTGTTATTTTTGACTTCGCATTCTTGATTATGTGTCCTTCGTCTAAGATACAATAGTTCCAGAGAAGCTTTCCAAGATGATCAATATCTTTGCGGACCACATCATATGATGTTACTATCACATTATGCTTTTCAAAATGTTCTCGAAGAAAAAAGCGCTCTTGAGCAGAACCAACATATTGGAGAGTGGATATCACCGAAACATCAATGTACTTCTCTATCTCATAGGCCCAGTGTCCAACAAGTGTTGACGGACAAATAATTAAAGATGGTGAGAGATCGCTGTCATTTAAAGTGTGATGCTCAACTATATCAGAAGCCACAATAGCTGATGCTTGAAGTGTCTTACCAAGCCCCATATCATCACATAAAATTCCATGAAGCTTGAAACGTTTTAAAAAGGCCAGCCAATTTATACCTTCCTGTTGATACCTATAGCCAACAACGACAGTTAAGAACCAGAGTGTTGATTAAGTAAAAAGGAAAACTAATTTATATGTTTCTGTTTATGCTTATAACCAACAAAAAAAGTTCAGAACCGGAATGTTGATTCAGAAAACTGACAATCTTGGTTGTCAGACTATACATACTAGACGGGTGGGATGTCACCAGGAAATAAACAACATATTACAAACAAGTGAATGAAAAAAATATAATGACAGAGACTATCTCAACCCATAAGATAATGCACTCATTTTTTTGTCCAGATTAAGTAAATACTTGGATAACCAATAGAATTAAATCTGACTATCTAAACTACTTTGTTACATCTTTTACAACATAATGAGCCACTGAGGCAATTAATAAACATCTAAGAAAGAAAATAGGGTGCTTCCATAGTCCATACCCCAAACTTCCCATCCAACAAAACAAATAAAAGAACACTATTCTCCAGCATACACAGCCCCCAGCGTACCACAAACCCTAACCCTAGGGTTGAGAGAAGTAGGATATATATACATATAATGAGATTAAATAAATTAAGCTTTTGTTTTAGTAAACAGTTTCTTAACTAATTCTACCACTAAGATATATAATCATTTTTAACTTTTTCTCACTTTCGCAAAAGGGATTTAAATTTAGCTACCATCATGAATAAACTAAGTAGAAACATATTTCAGATCACCCTAATGTCAAATTAGACTTGTAGCAGTAGTTGTTTTAAAGAAAATTAAAAGCCAAGTTTAACTTTCAGTCCAGGTTCAGTCCAGGTTCAGTGTTTTAGCTACCTCCTCAGTGTCACTTTCAGTTCGGTAGAAAGCTTGTAATCATCAATATGTGAGTTGTCAAGTAGTTGCTCCAGAAATTTTGCATCCTCTGTACTTCGAGAGAAACCTTCACTTAGTCCAACAGGTGGAGGGAGGCCCCGTGCCAATGGAAGAAGAGGTACAAGGGCAGCAAAACTATGAGTCACACTCTGTCTGACTGACTGATCACAATCACTCATACACCTTAGAAGAGGAACAACTAACAAAGGAGCATATGGAACCAGCTCGACACCCAAACCCTGAACAAGCAACCTAATAAGCATGCCTGCACCTTGTCTGGCATTCACAGATGTCGCATCCCCTAACATGGGTATGGCATTTTCAATTACAGCTCCCATCACATGCATTGACATTGACTTGGCCATTGAAGTGATGCATCTAGAAGAAGCCAATCTAACAGCAACATGAGAATGGCGAACACACTTAAAGATGTATGGAAGAAGGGTGAATAGTTTTGATTTCAGATCCTCATTTAGCATAGGAGCAATAGAACGTACTACCTGCAAACCGGATTTGACATAAACAATGAGTCAAAAATAAAGTTTCGCAACAGTAGGTCCACAAATTTTGAGGGTCTACCATATGTAATAAATATATATATATATATATATATATGTTCCAATCTCATATTCCAATGCAGTGGCTATGAGCTAATTTAAATTTAAGTAAAACTAGAAAGGTCAAACAAGGAAAAAAAAAAAGTCGAAGAAAAAAGGTCCTTAACTGATACATAAAAACTGTTATGGACAAAATAAATCTTTAGCAGCTAACGCACAGAGTGCACCAGATAGCTACATAAATAACATGAACAAAATATATTTTTGATAAGATGGGCCTTTTTTGGGTCTTCGTCCAAAGACAAGAAGATTGGATAAGTTCCATTTTTTACCTTTTACCTTATGCCAAATAAGCAGTTTAATGAACAGAATCTTATCACTTAGCATTTAAGAGATTGGGTTGAGAATTTTTAACCAGGACTTATGACACATAGATCGAGGACCAAATCATTCCCAAATATTGTTCAATTCAGAAAAGCAACCTTGTTAGTATACCCCAAGAGGATAAAATCATGATTTTGAGGATTGAGAGCAGCTCTATCCAATTTGTCATGTTGAGTAACGATGGATGTGCTTCTTAGATTTCATCTTATTCTTCTCTTCTAGCTCTCTTATCTTATTCTATTGCATTACATATTTCAAAACCAAATTGAAACCACAACTTAGTCCCTTAGATCCTAGCATTCCCAAAACAAGCTATAAGAAATACCCACACTACCTTCTATTGTTTTAGACTATATCCAACAAGTAAGAATTGTTAGAGCTTTCAGTTTCCAGTTCACAGATCCAGGACATCTCACTTCATGACTGCTTTTCTTTTCAAGATCACCCATAAGCCCAAATATACTCACCAGAGAGACTTGTTGCAATTATTTTTCCATAATTCTACAACCTGACTGGCCACGGACTCCTGATACTGTATTAATGATCTCATATCCCATCACTGAAGTTACAAGAGAGCGAAAAGTTCTCAAAATAATTTTGTACATAGTACAGTGAATTTGCATATGCATACCACCTTTAGATAAATAATGATACCAAGACACTATCGTACGCAAAAATATGAGTACAGAATGCAGTGTCACAATATTTAATATCAAGTACAACAACCAACAAAATCAAGGCTGATACGAACCTGGATATTGTTTATCAGGATCTGGGGATCTTTCACAGATTCCATAGCTTGTGTAATTTTCTTTTCATCTGCAGGACTAAGGGACTCAATACTACTAGGCTTAAGAACTTCAGTGAGGCAATCCCACAGTTTAGGAAGCTTATCAAATAATGAAGCACCAAACTTCTCACAGAGATGCCTCAACGCGAGTTCAGATCCTCGTCTGCTAATAAAGCCCTCAACCTTTGACCGATCTTCACTACCAGCCAGCACATGAACCTTTGATTTCTGCTTACCAGAATTTCTCCCAAAGGAGAGAAGATCTTGATCATCAATAATATCTATGGAACAGATGACTGTAGCTTGGGGTGTTTCACTAGGATCCAAGCATGTCAAATTACATATATTCTTAATTAACTTATCATTTGGGCTAGGCCTACGTGATATACAATGAGAAATTAGCTCTGCAAGTGCCTCAGCTGCCTTCTCTTGCAGTATTTCCTCCTTCCAAAGGAATTTAAGATATATTAGATTAAATGAGCATCTTAATAATTTAGAAAGCATTATATCTAGGAGATTACCTGTTCTCTTTTGATGGCAGCCATCAAAGGCAAAATAATGGGATTTAGTCGTGCAGGAAGCTCTGACATCCAAACAACCGAAGCAGCAACAAGGGAAGAAACAGTAACATGCAGATTGCTCTGCAAATTGTTCCATAAAGTAACAGTGAACAAAATGTGACATCTAAAATATAATTTAAGAATTCGGGAAAATCTAAAAACAAAACCTTCAATAAAGATGAAAATAGGTCAAATACTGTTCCAAGAATTCTCTATAAATACAGATTAATATTTTTGTATTGCATAGCATATCAAGCACTTAAAACAGCACATCAAACAATCTTCAATTATCCCAGACATACCTGAACACATTTTAAATATCCTGAAGTTGTCAGAAGTTGTTGTTTTGCTGACTCTATGCCATCAACAATGTGCCTTTCCACAGAATCATTCCCCGCAACATCATTACATAACATTGGAAGTTTCGATGCAAAATTAATTGCACTGTCCACGCTCAAGCTTTCCAAGTTAATTTTACTAGTAGACAAAAAACTCTGAAACATACCAGACGATTGAATAGCTTTTAACAACTGACTAGCCTCACAACGCATCTTACAATAAGTTCTTGAAAGCTCGGCATAAGGAAGAAGTGAATCTTTTGTAGGGAAGGCAGGATCAGAGCATGCTAACAAATCCAACATCCCGTTTTTCAGATGGTGTGGAAAACCTGGCATAACCCCAGCATTTTCAAACATACCCACACTTTTAATCTCTTTGAACCAAGAAATAAGAACCATAGCTGCTACCTGATAGAATATGAAGACTGGTTAGATTTAAGTTAAACTTTACCAAGAGAGAAGGGGAGGATGGTGGAAAGTTGCAGTTAAAATCAAATGGTACCTGCCGCTGGACACCAGATAAAGAGGTAAGGGCATTAGTAAGTGGATCAATTGCATACTGCATTGAGCCTTCTTGCAATCTGGAAGCAAAAACTCCCAATGCTGCTGCTGTAACCACTCGGGTATGAGTTACAGACAACTCGACATCTGCACCAACAACTATCTGAACAGTATTGGTTGAAGCATCTCCAGATTTTTCCTCTGGAATTGACGCCTTTGCAGACTCCAACCCAATGTTTCTACAAGACTCATTTTCTAGCTTCACAGCTCTCATTTTAGCAGCTGCTTTAAAATGACTCTTTCGAGGGAGAGCAACAGGCCAAAACATTTTTGTACAATCTAATGCTGACCCATACGAAGTAGTTGCAAGTTCTATCCAAGAGGACATATAAGACCTTGCAGCAATTTCCAAGTCCCCTACTGGACACTGGTATAATCAAAGAAGAGAGAGAGAGAGAGAGAGAGAGAGAGAGAGAGAGAGAGAAAGAGTGAGACCAGGCATAATATTTGACAAATAAGCATCAGTCAAATGCTATCAAAAGCATGAGAATAAAGTGATTTTTTAAGTGCCCAAAAGCAAGAAACGCCAAGCAAGAGCTAGGGCTCAAGAGAAATAAGCTAAGACTGAAGTAGGTACAAGAACTTATCCATCACCTTTTTTAACAAATATCAGAGGCATGTAGTTGTATTTTATTATGGTGTAAGATACCAATTTTTCAAGGTTTTCGTTTTTCTTACCAGGTCGACCCCGAAGCCATAGTGTCTCAAAAAAAATTATTAATTTGAATTCTACGATATTAGCAACAAGTTTTAAAGAATATAAGATTACTGCACAGTTCAGGAATTATGATCAGATTGAAATAAGTTGCACCATTATTAACATTCTATAGGCTTACCAGGAAGCTATAACAATAATAATTATCCCTAGATTCCCAGCTACTAAAGGAACGCGAGCAGCAGAAGAATAAGCATCTACTTCGGGAAGAAATCGAAAAATCTCTTGGGAATCCTACAAGATCCATTTGTGCTTTTTTCTTTGGGATCTTCTTCTGGAAATCCCAGCTATTCTTAGCATAACATTGAGGAATCTCGTTGATATATTACTCAAGCAAGCTTTAAAATCAGGTTGGTTGAAAATCCTCCCAGAAGTAATGATTTACTGATAAGAAGAGGTTGCATATCTATCTCTAATTTTAAAAGACCAAAAGAATAAGATGCACTCATTACACTTTGAACTTCTACCACTGAATTTCAGCTTCTCAGACTTCCAAAGAACTTAGGAACACATTTAAATACATTCGATGAGAATCCATATCTTTGGCCAACACAAAATTCAAAACATTGATGGTTCTTACGACCTTTCTGAATGTCTGGTCAACCCATGGATAGTTATTATGAATTTACATTCATAGTTTAGTTCGTGAAATTTTTATTTATTGAAGAAAAAAATTAAAAATAATAAGAATAGATCTGTACAGGGGGAGGACGAAACAATACAGAGAAACTAAAAGATAATGACACAGAAGTATCCTAACTAAAATTAACAGTGTTAATAAGAATAAATCTGTATAAAGGGGGTAAATGCTTTCAGTCTTAGTAATTAAACCTGTTAAAATGATGCTAGTGACAGAGATACATCAATATGTAAGGACACAAGAGCAAAGATGGAAACATAAGGTGTCTCTATAACATATATGTGAGTGAAACACAGACACTATGTGAGAGAAAATCACATTTTCTTATCCTTTGAACCTTTGGAAACAGAAAAACATAACAAGAAGCAGATAAATAAAGAACAAAAAAGCAAAAAATGAAAGCTCTTAAATATCACTAAATAAATAACCTGAATAAGGAGCCTCCAAACTCTCTCTGAACGTTTCAAAATTTCATCATTTGATTCAAGCAGCAAATTCTGGAAAACAATCCGAAGGGTATCGCCCAAAATAAAAGAAGGCCAAAATGAAGTACTTGATTGCTCGGAGATGCTCCTTTTGTATCCTGCTTCAAGTAGTCGCTCCTGCAAATGAAAATATTAGAGAGAGTTAACTGTTAGTATACATATTACAAACACAGAAAAACAAACATATACTTATACACGCAAGTGCAAACACATACTTACCCCCACACACGCGCATGAATATATCTATAAGCATACTTATGTACATCTGAACCATGATCAATTGCCCATTTTATAAAAGTCACCCGCAAATTAGTGCACATAAAATAATTACTGTCTTTAACACAGTAAAATCAACATATAACAAAAAATAGGTGGTAATGGTGAAAACACATTCTTGTGGCGGGACAACTGGAATGCAACTGGTATTCCTATTGATGTTAATGTTAACCATGTTCATGACTTGGATATCAGTCTGAAACTCAAGTGAGTCACATTATGGTTAATGCATCCAATCAGCCAAGGATTGAAATATCGGCCGATACACCGATATATCTGCCGATATATCGGTATTTTCAACCATCGACATCGATACTGGGGGGTAAGGCCATATCTTCCCCTGTATCGACAATATATCCCCGATATTTTGCCGATATTTCCCGATACCCATAACAGAACCCAAAAAAAATTCAGAAGTTTTGAAGGCAATTGAAGCAAATTGAAACCCAAAAATAGTTAATCCTTGCCCAAAACCTTATAATTTATTAATATGATGAATCTATGCACAGTCCACTGCCCACATACCTCCAATCCATCCGAAGAGGACATGGCGATCAGTTTTGGATCTATGAACATAGGAACTAGACCCAGTACTAACTCAAATGAATCTTATGATGTCTATGTTTATGTCATGTCTAATTATAGTGGAACTAGTTATGGAGCTCAAGATGATAAAAACAATTATGGACCTACTAGTTGGTTAATCCTAACTATCTCATATATGGGAGGACAATAGGGAGCTCAAGAGAGACCTATGTGCACCATGTTCAAACATGACTTATAAACTGCTCGGGTTACATGACTTGGTATGAGTATTGTATGAATCTAGATGGTTGTTCCTCATTGTTTGAACCTCATTGGAGCTCTTCATTTATGTAGATGGACACTTATCTAAATTGTATTACAATGTTTAAACAAACTATGGATTTATGCATGGTTTATTCATTCTAATTAACATTTTATTTTCAAACTTTTCATTAATGCGCATTACATACCACTTATATTTCATCATATATATATCTTATTATTAGTAAATTTTGAGTTTTATTTGTTCAATACATTCATTGATAATGTACATAACATCTCTGAAAGTTTTACACAAAAATTATGTGTTTCAATGCCTATATCTGTCATTTTTGTTGATTTTTTCCTGATACCTAAAACAATAACGATATATCCCCCGAAATATCCGTAAATTGGAGGCCCGATATTATCTACACGGCCGATATTTTAATCCTTGCAATCAGCTAGATCAAATCAGCTTCACATTATTTGTAATGGCTGTGTTGTTGTCCAGTGAACAACAACTAACGGTCACAATATGGTGCGGACACCAGGAAATCTGGTTTCTTTAATAGTGTTAACACTTGCAAGGCCAATAGGGGTACCCTTTCTAAAGAGTGGTGGGTGAAACTGGCTTGGTTTATGCATTGCCTCATAAGCATGCTTTCATAACTTCGCTGGCAACCAACACAGGATTAGCAGATTTTCCATTCCAGGCTTTTTGATTTGCTGATCTAAATGATAACCTAGATTCATCCTTCATTTTTACTTTTGTATAGGAAACAAAAATCATTGTGTTCACAAAAGGCAATTGTACAAACACGACAAACAGAGCCAAGAGTAGCTTACCAAAGTGAGGATAGCTGAATAACGGACAGATGTGATACTATGCCTCATAAAGGGCCACAAACGAGGCGCCAATGTTGATAACATAAAAGGATTATCCTGCAAACTTATGCCTTCTCCAGTATCATCAATGCTACCCAGTTCATTTAAATCAAACTCAATGTTCTCTTTCAAAGTCAATGCCTCAAAAATCTTAGGAATCATCTCTTCCTGGGAATATATTTCAGCCAACAGATTCATTACACTGCAAAAAGAAACATCCATGATTTATCTACAGACTTTGATGCATATACAAACAAGAAAGGACAGACTAAATAGCAGAAGTGGTAATACTTTTGGATATATTGGGGAAGGTGAGATTAAATAGTTCTAGATTGGATCGGAGATCATGGGAGATTGAGGAGCAGGGTTCTTTTTCCTGCAAGTCTTTTAGGTCTTTTCTTCTCTCTACCACCAGGGATGTCTTCCCCCCTTCCATCTCAATCTGGAAGGCAAAGACACCTCCTAAAATTCAATTTTTCGTGTGGCTGGCAGCAAATGGCAAGATTAATACTTGCAATAGCATTCAAAGGAGGCAACCAAAGATGTGCTTATCCCCTTCTTGGTGTGTTCTTTGCAAAGAGAATGCAGAAAACATTGATCACCTGTTCATTCATTGTTCGTATTCTCTAAAATTATGGTGGAGGATGTTGGATGCTCTTGGAGCGGAGTGGGTGATTCCTAAAGGGTGTTTTGAACTCCTTAGTATCAATTTGAGGGTTTCGGGAAGGGGAAGAGAGCTGGAATCCTTAGGGTTTAGGGTTTAGGGTTTAGGGTTTAGGGTTTAGGGTTTAGGGTTTAGGGCCAGTTCAAGGACTATCACTACTCTACCATCATGAGAGACATGATGGCAGTCTTAAGATGATTTTACTGAAATTTTTGTGTTTTTTGTGTTTTTTAATTACAGAATTATTTTAAATCTTAGTAGGTCAGACACTCTCTTTTTTAGGTCTTGTTTGTTTTGATCGAGGATTTTTCCTCTTGATTATCAATACAATGTTTCTATTCAAAAAAAAAAAAAAAAACAATATCTCTAAAGCGACTTCACCAAGATATCGAAGGAGAATCTAAGAACCTAATTTCTTTTTTATTAGGAAACAAAAATGCATTAAGAAGATAGGAAAACTACAACACAATGGGCAAGATGTCCACATAACAACCTCAAAAGACAACAGAGAACCAGAAAGAAACAAAAAACAATAATAAACAGCTGCATTCCAATTTGCAAAAATTGTAGAGAAAGAAATATCCTTAAACCAAGAAGAGATTGAAGCCCAAAGACATGCCCAAAAGCGAACCCTCTCCCACAAATTATGAATCTCCTCACCCTTCATTGTCAAATGTATTCCCCTACCCCAAAATTACCCAAAAAATAGCCATCACTGAGCATCTTCCAGAACCATGCCATTCTTCCTTCAATCAAGAACCTTATGCCTCTTGCCAAATAAACCCACACACTCAGCTGGGATAACCCAAAACACATTGGCCTCCCTGAACAGCTGTAATCAGAGAGAGAGCAATCGCGCATTGCAGGAATGAATGGTTCACACTCTGCTCCATCTCTGCAATAGCATGACACAGGAAGAAGCAAACAGAAGGTCTTCTCCTCTAAACCATATCACAAGTATCAACCCTCCCAGAAGCTAAGAACCTAATCCTATATCACAGTAAATCCACTTCCTCTTCCATGTCCCACAAATTAGCAACCAAGTGAAAAATATGTACCTATTTGGCATACCAAACTTAAAATCAAATTAAATGGCACGGATGCAAGCATTTCGTTCAGACGTGTATCTGCTACTCGTGAATGACACAATGCATAATATTAATATGTGCAACAATGCAGCAACACCATGTAAAATAGCTGAACAACTAATTCGACAACATATGTATTTAGGTTATAGGATCCTCAAATAATTTGAAAATAATCCCCCTGTTTGCTGAAGTGACAGTACAGTTATTTTTTTTCTTGTTTCTTTCTCTGTGTAACACATATATTAGCTTATTGCACTCATTACCTTAAAAAGACTGATGCTGATATCGATGGCAAAAGAGACTGACATCAAGTAACGAGTCTTACATATCAGCTAGCAAATAAAAATACCTGCTAGTGGATGGACTTAAATCATCCAAATCAAGTAATATATCCCAAAGCAGCATCACTATAGAATGCAAAGTTTGACCATTTAAAGCAACAATAGCAGCTGCTGTAGGTATTAAGGCATCTGCAGCTACTGCTCGAACATCATCATCGGGGTCCTCCAGGCCAGCTTTACATGCAGGCAGAATCCGGTCAAGCAAGTTAGGAAGCATCTCCTGGTGCCATGAAAAGAAACATGGAAACAATAAAATGTAACTGACAAAAATCGTAGTCATGCAAGAAGCAACCAGCAAAACAAAAAGAGGAAGATTGTTCACAAGTAGTGTAAGACATGCATAGCTCGTTAGCTGTCATATGTCCATTAATGATCCTCCTACAATCAAGGACGAAAATATCAGCCCATACACCGATATATCGACCAATATGTAGGATTTTCAAAGTGTTGACACCGATACTGGGGGGTAAACCCATTTCTTCCCCCATGTCAACGATATTTCCCCAATATTTTACATCAGTACCGACATTTCCTGATGTCAGCAAAAGAAATCCAAAAAATTTCATGATTTTTTAAAGTAATAGATGGAAGAAAATGCAAATTCAAACCAAAAAAAAAATCTCTAGTTATGTCAAATACAAACCAAATTAAACCTGGGTACATGACTTGGTATGACTATTGTATGGATGTAGATGGTTGGTCCTCATCATTGGACCTCATAGGAGATCTTCATTTATCAAAATGGGCACTCATCTAATTAGTACTCCAATTTTGAAAGCAACTATGCAATTATACATAAAGTATCCATCTTGTTCAAGAATTTGGGAGAGAGCGTGGATCATTTTCTTATCTTGCTCTTTTCTTTCATCTTCAAGGAAATGGGAAGAAAGCCAAGGTTTTATGGGGTTGTATCGTACTGGCGGTCATCTGGGTGGTTTGGCTGGAACTAAATAGATTGATTTTTAGGACCTTGTCGCAAAACGGAGAAGCTATGAGAGAAAGTTGGATTGTGCTCCTCACTTCTACATACTTTATAGATATGTCCTTTAGGAGCATTTGGCTGGATTGGAATGCAGCCATCCGCTAGCTTTCCAGTCAAAGTTTGTTTTAAGTTTTGTTCTTTTGCTATAAGTTTTTCGTTTTCTTGGTCTAACTTCTATTTCGCTGTTTAGACTTCTTTTGTGGCCATCTTGGCCACCTTGTTTTTTTATTGTCTTTTTGTAATAAAATTCTGTTTCCTTTTCAAAAAAAAACACGAAACTATGAAATTTTATTACACAAAAGAAGCTGCACAGCACCGTAGATAAGCAATCCACCATGAATATATCAGAGAAAACAATAACTCATGTTACAACTAGTTTAACAAACCAAAACAATTCAAGACACTACAGCCTTCCAGTCTAAAACAATGTCAGAAATAAAAGTGTTCCTAAAATCAGGAGAAACAGATGCCCAAAGTGCCGCCCAATACTTGACCTTCTCCCGCATCACCTCCACTTCCATCCCCCTAACATCTTTAAAAATCCTTTGGTTTCTTTCCAACCAAATAACCCAAATAATAGTCATCACCATACAGCCCCATAATACTTTAGCCTTCTTTCCACCACCCAATACTTTAAATTTCTCACCCAGCAAAGAAAAGCAGTCTTTTAGTGCCAGTGCCACCCAACTAGCATTAATCTCTATAAATAAAGAATGCCATTTACAGCTAAACCGGCACGATAAGAAGACATAATCCAGAGTCTCCCCTTCACTCTTGCACAAAATACACCAATGGGGGCATAAAAAAGATCATGGTGTTATTTATTTAAGGCTTATTCACAGCAGCGCACTCTGAAACTATGGTCAAATCTCACTTTGCCCTGAAAGTCCAAGTGACCCACTTTACCCCCTTGACCCAAGTTTGTTGTTCCACTTTGCCCCCTACCATTAACTCCATCCAAAAGTCTGTTAATGTGGCGTGGGTATTTTAGTTATTTCGTATATGTGGGTTATTTACCCACCTAGGTGATGTGGCAAAGTGGACCCCACCTCCAGTATGGACCAAAAATACAAATAAAAACAACTGTACAATACAAAATTTAAAAACATTAACAAACAAAAAAAACCTACCTAGATCCAAGATGGGGCTTGGCAGGCAAAGGATAATTGTTGGTATCTGATGGAATCCCTTGTCCACCAAATGGGTTCTAATCGTTGTGGCTGGAAAACATTTTGTGCACTAACTGGTATTTCGTTTGTGTTTACTTTCTCAGTATTTATTTCTTTTGAGATCTTTCGATCTTGGCTCTATACAGCTCCTTTTGTCCCCTTTTGTTGGGCTTAATGAAGAATCCTTTTGACTGAAAAAACCAAGAAGATCCAACTCTCCCAGGCAACAAAGCCGCAGTCGCAAAATACAAAGCTCTGGAGTCACCAATTTTCAAAATCAGCAGGACCCACCACAAGAGGCTGAAATGTCTGTTCCATTGTGCCCCAAATCTGAAGAACCAGAAAGTTTGAAGCTTGATATGGAAGTTGTGGAGTATTATTAATCTCCAAGTCCAAATCCAAGGTCAACAGAGAAGGAAAAGAGTAGGAGGAGGAGGAGGAGGAGGAGGAGCAAGAGAAGTGTGCAGCAGCAGCAGAGACATGTGAAGGGGGTGATTTCTGGGTCTTGGTCGTCCTCTAATTGGATGATTGAGGGAAATTGTGTGTATAATCAGAGGTTTGGATGCTGGAGGTGGGGTCCACTTTGCCACATCACCCAGATTGGTGGGAAATAACTCATGTGTACTAAATGACTAAAATACCCCTGCCATGTCATCAACTTTAACAGACTTTTGGATGGACTTAACAGTAAGGGGCAAGATGGAATGGCAAGCTTGGGCCAAAGAGGTAAAGTGGGTCACTTGGACTTTCAGGGGCAAAGTGAGACGACCATAGTTTCAAGGGGCACTGCAATAAATACGCCTTTATTTAATCAAATCAAGGTTTGGATGGTGAAAAACAGGCTAGAATAAAATGGGGTTGCATGGTGATGGGTACTATTTGGGCTATTTTCTCATAAAGAAACAAGCAGATCTTGGTACTAGGGAGATGGAAGTGGAGGAGGTGTAGGAGACGGTCAAGTATTGGGCAGCACTTTTGGCTTCTATCTATCCTGCTTTAAATTTAGATTGGAAAGCTGTGGTGTCTTGAATAATTTTGTAGTGTTAAACTAGATGTAGCTTGTTGAATTATTGTTCTTGTTTCATCTACTCCAGGTGGATTACTGGTCAAAATATTAGTATTTTTTTCAATATTTAAAAAAAAAAAATTTGAAGAGAAAATAGAGAAGTAAAAAACAAAATGAACAAGGAGTCAATCGGAATCAAAGACCTAAAGATACAACCCTAAAAACACCCAAACTCCCATGAAGGAACAGATTATTTGGTCTAAAATGGCTGACAAGTCCAAACGGGTTAAACTAAAAGGGTACGGCAGATTGTCATGGACTGGACTAAATCCTTGGACTATCTTGGATTAGTTCGGATTGGACTAAGCTTGATTAAGTATTGACCTACGTTTGGTGCTACGTCAGACTAAGAAACTGGGTAAAAATAATGAAGACCTATGTTTGGTGTTGTGTTGAACAAAAAATAATTATTTTAATATTTAATTTTAATTAATAAAAAATTAATAAAATTCTAATATTTAATTTTAATTAAGGCTTTTTTGACCTAAAAATAAATAAAAAGAAAACAAATAAGTGACTATGTGGTGGTTTATTATCTTATCTCCGGTCAAACAAATAATTGAACCACGCACTTCGAACTCTCTTATCTCTTCTTTTTTTTTTCTTTTTTTTTTTTCTCCCTTTCTTCCTTCCTCTTCTCTCTATTGACTTTTCTTCTTCCTTTCCTTCTTGGCCCGTTTCTTCTTTTTTTTTCTTTCTTCCTCCTTTCTTCTTCCTTCCCAAGCCTCCCCCTCTTTTTTTTTTCTTTTACCTTTCTTCCTTTCCAGGCCGTTTCTTCTCTTTTCTTTCTTTCTTCCTATTCTTTCCTTTCTCTTTTCTTCTTACTTCCTTCTTTTCACTCTCTTCATGCTGCACCCAACTTTTAAGAGAGCCAGATCCACTTCTAGGTATGTGGTGGCTGCAAACACCCACCCCCCTCTCTCTGGATCCACTAATTAATGGTTGTGATGGTTCAATTGGGTGGTGATGGTTGTTGAACTGAGTATGTGGTGGCTGGTTATTGGTGGTGATGATGTTTTGAATGACTGATTGGGTGGTGATGATGGTTCGATTGGGTCTGTGGTGGCTGGTTATGGGTTTGATGGTGGTGGTCTGACGGTCGTGGACTCGTGGTGGTGGTGGTCAAGCTCGTGTGTTTGATAGTGGTGGTGGTATCCAGTCAGACTCACATGTTCAAAATAGCACCATCGCTATTTTGAGAACCACGTTTCGGGCTCGCTATACTAGGCAAGCGAGTCCGATGTTTTTTTCCCCTCTGGACTATACAATCTCATTTAAGTTAATCCCCTCCCTTACCAAACATAGGTTTCAAGGACTATTTAACACAGTCCAATCCAGTGAGGCATGCCAAACATGCCCTTAAAGTCCTTGAGAAGGAAGCCCAAAGAGAAGCCAGAAATCTACCCTTCAAGTTCCTTGAATTCTATCTTTCCTCAAAAACCACCCAAATTACCGCCAAGATAGAATCGTTCCAAAGGGAAGCAGCTCTCTTCTTAGCTCTCCTACCGAGAAAGAACTCGGACAGAAAAGAGTTACAGATCCTTGGAACCACCCAACACAATATTAGTTCAGCCTTTTTTCCACCACCGAATACCTTAAACCTAAAATATATGGGGTGGTATGATGATACAGATTATTTGGGTCTTTCTACTGCAGCCATGTCCAGCCTGAAACATGAAACTTGTCTACATTTCAGAAGTACATGAAAGTACAAAAACTATATTCCTACTAATGACAAGCATCAACAAGTTTGAAGAAAAGAAATGTCCAAGCATCCAAGTATCACTTGATACCTCAACTTTTAAATACCAGAAGTTCACAGAACCGCCACAAAAACTACGAATATGAGGAAAAGAAAGAATAGCTCAGGTTGAAGGATCAACCAAAACATGCATTCTTTTTCAATATGATGTCCAAAAAACGCTTGATATTCTAGCAGAACCCGAATTATCTCAAAATACTACAAAGAGAAACAAATGCTTACCCGCCGCACGGCAACCAGATACTTAATACCCAATAGGCTTCCATGACGAATCTCCCATTCTGGTCTACACTGAACAAATAGGAATATCAGAAGCATAGAAACTACAACATCGATAATAATAACCAAGAACAACAAGTATACAGGCCTAAAAGCATGGCAATGGCATTAGAGAACATTTACCTGCATCTTCAGCAAGATATTCAATGTTTCATGAACTAATGTGGGATGCATGTATTTGAACACAACACCCAATGCTTGTGCACAGGTTTCACGTACTGGGGCAACTACCTGATCAGAGACATAATCTCCAAAACTGCAATTATACATAATCGCAAGTAATTTATGTTATTATGCAATAATACATAGATCTTCATGCTAACAGCCACATGATTTAGAATTAAACATATGAATTATGCCCAAGTTAATTTTCAAAGGAAAAAGGCATGCTTGATAAAAACCATACCGGTCTAGCGACAATACACACAAGAAACGAATTGCACAATCTTGAAGAAATTCGCAATTTTTAAGCCATGAATGCCTAGCCAGTTTAACCAAGTTCAACATATCACTATTTTCAGTGAGGCTTTTCAGCACATCCATTTTCTGAAAGGATCCCTTATTGTCTGAGTGACCCTTTAGCTCAGTTGTCTCGGCTGGTTGCTCATGTGGATGCGGCATAGCATTGAGAAAACACTTGGGATCAACCTTAAGAGAGGTCACATGAAGTTGACCATTAACCTGCCCAGAAGGCGACTTACACCCGTCATCTTCTGTCTGCATACTAATATCAAAATCCCCATCCTTGCTGGCAGAGACCACTGTATCTATAAACGGTGATGAAACATCTTCAAACTTCGGCTTTTTCAGTTTCGGTCCAGATTCATCAATTGGAACTTGCATATTCAAATCAATATCTCTCTCTCTCTTCATTGTATATGATTTGTATTTGTTTTCTAACTCTCTGAACATTGCACTGTCCAGGTTCAAGTCAGGCATAAATACTCCAGCAGAAGCACCTTGATGCGTTAAAATTTCTCTCAAAGCCATCACACTACCATGGCGTACCTCCCAAACTTGGATAAAATAAAATAAAAACAAAACTGTAAGACATAGTTTCAATTGAAGCAATGATAATAGCATATCAAAAAAAGTATGTATAAAAGAAATAGCACACCCACTTAAAGGTTACACTGCCCACCCTTAACAGGAAGAATAAAAATAACAGAAGCCAACCTGGATCGAACATATCTAGGATTAGTTGCTCAACAAAACTATGAAAAGGCCACCGCCCATCTCCATCGTGTTCAAAGTTATCTTCATCATGATCGAAATCCACAAATTCCTGCCAAATTAATCAACATTACAATGCAGAAACTTACACCCAACGCAGGAGGAGGACAAAGGAAAAGAAAATAACCAAAGTAATTCTGCAACTGAACAACAATGATTAGGAAATTTAGAATATTACAAGATGTGAAACCTCTATAACAATAGCAAATGTATAACTGAATAAATCCCTATCATTATCAACCCTTAGATGTATATGGTAGTTTAGTATCAAATCCCAAACCAGTGTACCAATATCCTGCTAGTAGTAGCATGAACATCCACAAGTTAAAACATTTTAAGATATGAACCGAAATTATTTATCTATAGTATATAAGTGTGTCATTTAAATTATTTATCTATAGTAAAACAATTAAAAATTTGGTTATCTTTCCTTCTTTTCTTTGACCCTATAACCATCCCCGGCATGATCCTATCTCCCCTAAACAAGTAAGGTTTAGTTCTAAATCAAAAAAATAAAATGATAATTCAAGCTTACTTCAAATTCATATTACTTATATTTTTATTAAGAAAAAATCCCCTCCCCCCCCAAAAAAAAAAAAAATCCCGCAAACAATGGTTTCTTTTCACGTATTTCACATTAATGTAATTTATTACTTGAGAAAATAAAAAAATTAAAACCGCAAAAAATTAAGTTCTAATCAAGAGTTGGTATATGTTTTCACATTAAGAGTTGATGTTTTATTACTTGATGTTCATTTTAAAAGTAATTTATGATTGTTTTCACATTAAGTTCTTTCAGTCAAGACTGGATTCCACTTTCATAATTAACTCTGGATTAGAACTTTCAATTTTTTTTACTCAAATTAAAACATATACCAACTACCATAAATTTGAAATATTTCTTTCTATTTTAAGAACAAGCCTGAGCTTCAGAAAGAGCAACCTTATCATCAAAATCACATGCAAAATTTATCCAACAATAACCGCTTGTCCCTCAATTGCCCTACACTAAAAGCTTCCCCCCAGGAACATTTTTTAATACTCTCCTACAAAATAAATACCACTGAGCAGAACAATACGATAACAAAGATTACATCAGAAGCTTCAAAACATTTTATTACTACCAAGTGAGATGCCTCCATATGCAATAGCTTACGAATTTGACATACAACATTTGAATCAGCTAGCACCAAAAATATTGATCAATTGGCAATCTAGTACCTTATTAGTCCCAAATGAGTCAGGACATGAGCCCTTCAGTGTTATATTTTGAGCACATGACACCTCCATATCCCCATCCTCAGACCAACCCTTTGACTGGTCTTTTGAATTGATTTTTGCTTTTCGTTTTAAAAGATTCAGTTCCCTTGGACTTGGTCTTTTTGATAATACACTAGGTACCATATTCGCAACCAACTGATGGATATTATGTGATGTATAAACTCTTGGATTAATTCCATTCCCATGCGAGCTGTGCAAAATAAGGTCTTCATCTTTTATCATATCATTCACATCCATGAACTGCTCACATATATCCAGACCTGTAAAAGAAGACACCGTGAGATTTCTATTAAAACCTGGCAATCGAAATGCAATTTAGGACAGCAATCAACAGTAAAATGTACTCACTAACTACATACCGAATATATAAAAAAATACACACACTAACTACATAATTCGGTATTTCAATACGCTCTTCCACCCTTGCTCCAGCATGGCATGGATTAGTAAAATAGTGATCTAGCATATCAGATTTTTGGCTTCACTGTAGGCACCTGTATGAGTAAATAGGGATATTTCTTTTTCTACTATTCTATTAGAGTGGAAGGCTGCCGTACGCTAGCTGTTTTTCAGTCTAATATTTTTTGGGGATTTCAATTGAGATAGAGTAGGCTAGCAATGTATCTTTGGATGGACATCTTGTCCGCGGTCTTGTACTCTTTCAAATTCAATATGCTTTAAAAGACAAAAAGACCCAATGCTTGTTTATCTCCAAATTAGTGTATCTTGTGAATATTGATGGACATCTCGTTCAACCCACTTGTATAATTTAACAATTAATAAAATGTGCTCCTTATTTAAAAACATTGAATTTTGTAACACCTCTCTACTTTGTAAAACACCACACCCTTTTTTTTATAACAAACAACAATTCTATTTTTTTTTTTAAACCACGTGTACAATCGGTGAACAAGAAATCCACCAAACGTGCAACCAGAAACTTAAACAAAGACACCTCTCTACCACATTACACTTGAAATAAATATCTCTACGATACTGCTGCTTTCCAATCCAAATAGATAAAATAATGGGTAAACTCCCTAAACTCTGATGAAGTAGATGCCCACAAGGAAGGCCAAAACCGAATCCAATCCGATAAGTAACACACAATTTATCAAAATAAACAAAAAGAAATACTATAAACATGGACTAGCAGTCCATCAGACACCTAAAACAACAATCCATATGCCATAACCCAGTAAGCACTCATTTCAAACTCCCTTCCCCTGCCCTCCAAATCAAGAACAATTACGCTTAAAGAAATGTTCTTGAAATTTTTAGACAGGGAGGACCAAAGAGAAGCAACTATCAAGAAATCTCAACTCTATCCAAATTGTTCCCGCACAACACGTCTAATTTTTCACTAAATATAAGTTGCATCAGGAATACAAAATACCAGATCAGACAAGTGTGTCCAATCAAATGATAGTCAAATTTATTCTCAAAATTGGAAATTTAAAGGCTTTTGAAGAACAGATTTCTCAGTTGGACAGTGTCTAGATTTTGGTTTTCACATTCAATCACTACAGAATAAACTGGTTCAGACAACCAATCAGATTACTAGTATCAGTAGATTGAATTTCAATAATAATCTTTGCCCTCTCTCCAACAACCACATGTTGCATGTATGCTTAGAGACTGCCACCAATTACAGAACAGGGTACAAAGGCACTGACCTAAGGGGGACACATTTTTTCTTTCTTTTTTGAACCAGATATAATAGAAGTATGAAAGTAAAAGATTACTAACCTAAACGACGTCGTAGTGTTTGTTTCTGTCGAGCCAATTTTTCCCTTGGGTTCTTCATATGATCATTTGCAAGATCATACTCCTGAATCCAAAAATGAATGCATCAATTATAAAGAAGAAAATTAACACTCAAAACATGAATATTTCTTTTATCAGACAAAACAAGAATAATTTACTGCGCCACAAAAGCAATTAACCAAATTAGGCAATCCTTTGGCACAAACAACTATAGCTCAAATAATACTGAAACTTAACATCTGCCATTCCAAACGGGGTATCCACATTCTTTTTTATTTTTTTTATAAGAAACACAAATATTATTTATAAATAAAAGAAAGTGATGGGATTCACAATTATTAAAATGTTCAGCCTTATTAGTATCAGTTAATTAAGTGGGCAGACCATTATCTTTTTCATTTCACAAAGTGAAAGACCACCTAAAAACAAAACATAAACAAAAAAAAGGCAACAGCAGCATAGATCCTTTCAGAAATTTAAATGTGAATAATCAATACAAAAGATTAAACGAATGTAAAAACAAAAACTGGAGAGCACTATTTCTCTTGTTAAATCCATAGTAATTTTTTTAATATTTCTTGGCCCCCTCTCTTCTAATCACCTCTGTATTTTAAAAACTACTATCTTAATAGTTTCATTATTTTTCTTGATGTAGCACAAATACATAAATAAATAGTTAACAATTACTAGACTTGTTCATTAACAGATCCTACTAGATTGATGCTCCCAATATTCTCCTTTCATGGATATCAACAAATATTAACAGAAAGTAAAATCAAGATCACAAAGTCGAACTTAAATATCAAAAACCAAAGAGGTAGCCCAAAAAATATACAATCACCTTCTTCACGTCAGTGCAATTATGTCAACGAAAATAAAATAGACACTGTATTACCTGTCCCCCAGATGCCAACAGAGCACCAAACTCCAAAACCTTGTTGAGATCAAAGCTGTAGTAGTTTTGAAATTTTTAAATTAGATAAACAACCATGCCTCCGAGAAGCCTCATCTATTCAAAAGCTCAAATCAAGAGCCACCCCAATAGGAAATCTAAAATTAATTACAATAATACCCACCTTCTAAATGACGTTCCAGCAACGTTAGAATCAAAAATCGGGAAAGCAACCATATCTTCAACAGCACCAGATATCCCAGCATCAGACATCTTTGATTCAACACTAGTAAAGAGTTCAATCAAAGAGGTATGCTTAACATTCTCAGCAATAGCCCCAACTGCATGAGCGGCAGCAACCCTCGTATCCCAGTTTTTGCTACGAAGATATTGGGAAACCTGATCTCAGAACGAACTAAAGTTAAAGACATACTTTTCTACACACAAAAAAAGATAGATTAACAAGTACAAAAAGGAATAGCTAAGAGACAGAAACTGACATAAAACTTAGCACAAGAAACAAACAAACCATAATTCTAGTGGCAGCAAGAGTATCTATCGGCAAAAGCCAAATTGAAAAGGAGAAAAAGATACAACAGTTTATGTGAAATGCCTTCTTACATATTCTTTCTTTTGAGAAGAAACACAAATTTTATTACGAAGAAAAACCTGTACAGAGGTAAGTGATCAAACAAGATGCCTTACTAATTTCCCGGAATTTATGGGAATGCTTTTTACAGAAAGGCAGAAAACTTCTATTCTATAAAAATAAAAACAAGGTGACTTTATAACGAAAAGAAATAAGAACAACCATTACAACCACAGTGAGCCAGCAGCCCACCAAGACCACAACAAAAGTAAAAACAAAACAAAACAAAACAAAACAAAAGAACTTCTAAACCTCCAAGTAGTACAATTAACCAGCCTAAACCCGGAAGAACCAACAAAAAAAAAAACTAAGAAACAAGTTTAATTGGTAAATGCGTAGATAGCAGGCTTCACCCTCATATTCCAGTTTTACTTAGTAACTTGGAGTTCTATTAAAAACAAAAACAGAAACAATTTGTTAATGGGATTTGACATGGCATACGGATAATGTGATTGAGGTTAACTTATGCCGCCAAATAAGTTCTGGGGGAATGTTAGTCAACGTGTGGAGAAATGGGGCCACACGAACAAATTGTTAGTCAACTTTTGTCAACAATGTTGTGGGGTAATGTTATTAGGGTTAAAATAAAGCTACGATTAGCATGGGTGTTTATCAAAAACGAAATGAGCATTTGATGGAGATCAGACTTAGAATTTTGAGGTTGATAAATATGGGTCATTCCATTTTTGGTCCTTTAGGATTTCTAAGTTGTATAATGTGGAAGATTAGGGCATGTTCGGTGACATTTTCCCAGGCCGATTTCAATTTTCATTCTTAGAAAACACTTGGGATTTGCAATCAGTGGTGAGGTTGAGAAAATGCAGAAAATGCTTTCCAAAAACGGATTCAAACTTTTAGTTATAATTCTGAAAACATCAAAATGTTTTCAAGAGAATATGGATTCAAAAGATAGAGCATAACCACCATCGTCAAACACCACCTAACAACCACTACACGCCAATCAAACTACAACTACCACTACAAGCCAATCGAACTACAACCACCACTACAGACCAGCCACCAGCCACCAACCAATTGCATCACCACCCAATTGAACCCAATCAACCCCACCATCAACACCACCTGTACCAAATCAAAGCACCACCACCCAATCGAAGCCACCATCAACACTACCCACAGCAAATCAAACCACCACCGTCAAACCCAACCAAACCAATCTGCCCATCAAACCACCACTGACCATCGACCGGTGGAATCATAGGGAGATCAGCAAATCCAACAAGGAACAAAAGGGAGGTCGATGAATACGAAAGGCAACCAGAGAGAGTTAGAGAAGGAGAGACAAAGAGAAAGAGAGAGAGGTTCAATGAATCCGAGAGGGAACCAGAGAAGGAGATAAGGTGAGAAAATGAGGGTGGCGAACGAAAAATGAGTTGTTTGCCAAACAGATTCTCCCATTTTAAAAATACAAACTCATTTTTTTGTTTTCACTTTTTGAAAATATTTTATGAAAACATTTTTGAAAAATTGTACTGAATTGGCCCTTAAATTCCTGATCTTTTTTATATAAAAAACCTCGAGTGATTCGTGAGAGCTCTTGGTGTGATTCCAAGAAACTGTTGTCGGAGTGAGTCCATATTTCTCTAACTCCCTTTCTTCTCCTTCTTCATACTCAGAACATTTAATTCCAAATTCCCACCACTACAAATTATAAGCTTTACTCTATTGCACCTTCATAAACCTGAACACAGTGAGCCTAAACATCCATTTGAAAGCACCAACCATGAGCTACACAGTTACACTGGGACTTTATTCAAGGTCTGTGGATTTCCTTAAGGGAACCAAGAAATACTAGGCATTAACTCTCAATTGTGATTTTGAAACTTCCCTCTTTTTGGGTGCTGCATGATCATATCTATTATCTCTTATAATGTACACTGTTGACTTGCTGATTGGCTTGCACCTGCTTCCATGCTTGCATTCAAAAATCATTCAGAATTTATTAGTATTCCTCTCAATTCAAAGTTGATTAACCCGGTTCGTTGATTGTTTCATGCATTTTGTAACCCTTAAGAGCATGTGAGAGCCATACATGAAGAGGTGAAGTGTTATTGTAAAGGAATTCAAAATGGTTTGGACAGGTTTAAGGTCCTCTGATATTTGACATTGGCTATGGGGGTCATGTGCAGTTTCAGCATCGTTTTGGGTTACAAAAATTGTCTTTTAATACATGTATATTATTGCGGTTCATTTCTTATTATAAGGCTCTTGTTCAAGTCCAGTGATAAAAAGTTTGCTTGGAATCTGGAGAGCTAACTGAAAGTAGTTTTCTTTGTGGGGCCAGCGGCTTTGAGAGAGACCATTACCATAAACTACCATACTAAGAAAGGAAAATGTTATTAAAGAAACTGGTGTTAAATTGTCGAATTGCAAGAAAGCTTTGGTCTTAAATATTCAGTGTGTAATGCTCAATAAATTTGTTGGTTTTACGGTTTGCTGCTGGAAGGGCAGATGTGATCATCAGAAGAATAGCAATTCTTTTGTGAAAGAAACAACCAAACATTTGGCAGTATTTGAAATTACACACAACAGATTATCTTGAAAATTTATTTGAGTGGATGGTAGCTCTTAGCAACATTTACAATATTCTTTCCTGGATTTATGAATCTTCTCATTAACATATATCAGACCTTATCCACTGTCTGCCAGGCTTAACAGAACGAGTGAAGCTCTAGTTTGCTCTCTAACCAAAAAAAAAAAAACCCCCAGTTTTCAAACAAATAGACATATTTAAGTCATTACAATGCTGACTTCGAAATAAACCTCACATTCTTCATAAGATGCGTACGAATTTGAAATTAACAGACTAAAAAGGCACATTGATTTCATTTTCAAGGCAACGGAGATGCAGGATGATAGTGTCTCAGAATAAGCATAATGTGATTGCAAGGAAACAATTGTGGAAATCAGTAATACCTTTTTTAACAGAGAGCTCAAGTCCTGAGGATGCGACTTGGCAATATCCCCTATCTGCCGAGCAGCTGTCAATCTTGTTGCTTGGGTCGAACCAGCTATTAGGGTTGGGTTAAAGAAAAACCCAATTCAAACAATCATTTGGAAATTGAGACAATGGATAAATAAATTACAGAGGAACCAAAAAGGAGGAGGGTAGGGGGCGGGGTTAGCTGATGCAAGTGGTAAATAAACTAAATGCATTCAACAATAATTCCAAAAGATAAGCAAAAGAAAAAGGTGGAAGGATACTGTCCAAGAGAGTGAGAAGGCGATGGAGACGAGAGGACTGTTGCGCCATAATAGATCATCCCACCTCTTCTTTACACGGCGCCAATAATCTAAGTACTGGTATTAGTCAAATGACACCATACAGAACAAGTCATCAAACAAATACAATTTCGTGCTCCCTCCACAGCATGTACGAGACGTAGAAGAATACTAGTAATATACACGAACTATTTCCTTCAGACACCTAAGGAGTCAAATGTATTCTGGAAAAATTGGAACGAAATCGAAAAGATTTCAGATAAAATTGAAAATTAAAGCAAGCCAAGAGGGCAATTGGGGAAGCGTTAGATCGAGCGAGTAATCAGCAGAAAAGATGGTGAAGGCACCGGCGAGACGACTTACCTGAATAAGTGCAATATCCGGCAACGTAGTGTCTCTCCTTCCTTTCTTCCTCGGTTCCTTCGTATCTTTCCCAACCGCGTTTACGGCGACTGCTATGAAATTTTTTTTTTTTTCCTGTTGGCTTGGAGAGATGCTATGAATTTCCTCTTTTCTACTTTTTCATTTTCTTCAATTCTAAGATAATTCAGTTTTGTTTTGGGCTTTATATTTGAGACCACTCAACAATTGGGTCGGCCTGCATTGGGATTTCGGTTGTAATTGAGAATAAGCTTTCAGACCCAAGAAAAAATAAAAATTGAGTTTGAATTACACGGAGCCCCGATGGGATGAGATTAGGCATAACCGAAACCGAAGACAGTGTTCTTTTCTAGACACCCAATCAAAGTTCTTTTTTTTTGTTCGAACACCCAACCCAAACAAAGTTTTGACGTCATTGCCAATGGAGCTCAATAAAAAATGATTTCAACTTGCAAAGTAGTAATTTTAAATTCAAACTTCCATGACACTAAGTATTGTGTGTATGAGAAATTTTCCTTCCTAATATTGCTCATACTCAAAAATAAAATTTTTACATCATTGTCTTTATTTAGAATCAACTTACTATTATATTATCTATATCTACACCCAACTTTTTATACACCCTTTTTTTTTTGGTTAATTTTATGCACCCTTTCCTTTCAAATGACTGATTAAACGAATTTCAAATAATAAATATCTTTTTATTAATTTGATAATGGATCATTCCAAGCCTACATATATATGCTATTTTGGAGCATTTTTAGTTTCTGGGGTAAATATGCTATTTTGGAAATTACTAGATGAAATAAAATATTGATATATATATATATATATAACTAAGCTGGAGATTGTGTTCAAAAAAAAAAAAGATTAACTACACTTTAGTCCCTGGAGGTTTAGTGTCGATGTCGAAATGGGCCCTAAGGTTTCATTTTAATCATTTCAGTATCCAACATTTCAAATATTACCAATTCTACACCAATCGTTCGTTGTCAAACTAATCATTGACGTGGTAGTCGTGGGACCCACCTTATAACCAAACAGTAGTTAGAAAAAGACGAAATGAAGGGCAATTTCGGAAAAAAAAAACTCTTTAAAAATATTATTAAATTAGATTTTTAAAAACAAAAAAAAACAAAAAAAATTTCCCTACTTTCTCTCTCTCCTCCTATCTCCCTCCCTCTCTCTGCTCAGAACTTGAAAACCCAACAGACCCAAGAGCTCGAAATCCTCCAACAGACCCAAGAGCTTGAAAACTCAACAGACCCAAGAGCTCAAAAACTCAACCTTCCACCGCCTCCGCCGCCTCTACCCACTTTCACTTCGAGTCCTATCAAGAGGGCCACCAGCTTGCCGGCGATGAGCGCTGAGGCTCAAAAAATTGGGGGGCAGAGAGTTGGGTTAGCCATTGCTGAAGAGGATGACGAGGAAGAGGACCATGAAAATGATGATGAAGATGAGTCATAAATGGTTTCAGAGGGGATCGAGAAATGGGGCTTCGGAAACGATGTCGTCGCCGCCGAGGACGCCGGAGATGGAGCGGGTGCCTCCAATGCCTGAGTTAGAAAATTAAAACTGTAAGTCGGAACAAAAACATTGGGTAAGAGAAATCTGGACATTTCCAAGAGCATTTGAACTGAATGTCTGATAGAAAGAATCCAGGGAGAGAGAAATTTGGAATCTAATTCATCTCCTTGACCACCAGATAAACATAGGAATGTGATAGGATGATACTGAAAGATCATTTCCGACATCAATAACACCAACAGAAAATATATTCATCTGTGTTGTGAACACTTTAATGTAGAGAATCTGCAACCAAAAAACCATCTTTCTTTTTTGTTACAACTAAAAATACAACTTCACAGCACTGGTTTTATTCTTTTCCTTTTTTGTTTTTGTTTTTTTGTTTTTTGTTTTTGTTTTTGTTTTTTTGCTTTTCCAGTCGAGCATTTTACAAAACATGAACCCTGACACTTTAGTTACAAGCCAATACATCATATTATCTAAAGAGAGAAGCAAAAAATAGAAGGAAAGAACAGTCATCTTATCGACTGTGGTTGTTTCTAAAGAAGTTAAAATCCCAACGACGAATCAAACTATCCAGGACATTGCTTGCAGGGTTTTTTACTACCGTTACTGTGGCTGTTGTGTTAGCTGACATGTCAGAATATGAGGTGCTTTGGATGCTTGCTGGTGGTGTATCACTTTGGGTAGATGGCCGGAGCTTCCCAAATCCATTATGGATGGAGGAGTTTGTGATGCAGGTTCTGTGGATGGAACTTTCGTGCGAGTTTGATCCTCGGGTCTTAAATCATGGGCTTCAACTACTGAAGTGCAAGTAGATTCTGTTTTCGAAGACCCATGGTGCCCAACCAAAGTGGAAGTGGATTTTGTTGAGAACACTCAGAAGAAACTATAGCACACAACCTTGAATGAAAAGTTCTTATTCATTGATAACAAACTGCAGGCTTATAAAGCCTTTTACAAAGAGATAAAATCAAAATAACAGCCCACGTTTGCAACACCCTAAAACGTGGTAACAGACTAATAGGAATTTGTTAAAAACACAAACAACTAGTCCCTAAAGGATAGGACTTATTAACAGACTGATTAACTAAAAAATCTGAATAATAAAACTGTTAACTCTAACAGTCTTATCATTCCCTCCCTTAAACTGTATGCAGAATGCATTCAGTTTATATTAGGAACTTCACACACGCCAAAGAAACTACGAAGCTTCAAAACACCTCCAACCGAGCGGCCGTCATAATGTCAGCTACCTGGTCTTGAGTATTACAATGACTCAAATCAATCACACTATCTTTTACCAGGTCACGAAGGAAATGAAACCTGATGTCAATGTGCTTGCTTCTGCCGTGAAGAACAGGATTCTTGGAGAGTTTTATAGTTGAACTGTTATCACACAAAATTGTAGTGCATTTCTTATGTACATAACCAAGCTTCTCTAAAACTCTTCTTAACCAAACACACTGACAAGCGCATGAGGCAGCAACGATGTACTCTGCTTGTGGTGGATAAGCTAACCACAGTGTTTTTGGATGACCATGACACTGCTCCAGAACTAAACATGAATACACTCCCGAAGTGCTCTTGCGATCATCTACATCTCCAGCAAAATCACTATCCGAATAGGTCGTGAGTTGCTTACGCTCCTTTCTTGTAGAAAATCCCTGCACTCGTTCCCTTCAAATATCTAAGCAATCTTTTCGCCAACCAGTGTTGCTCAGGACACGACATGAACTCTGATAAGGCTCACACCATACATCAAATCAAGTCTGGTTGCAGTTAAGTACATAAAATTGTCAACCACCTGTTTAAACACACATGCATCAACCTTAGCTCCCTTCTCGTCCTTTGACAATTTGCAACCTGGAACTATGAAGTTCTTCACCAAGTTGCTGTTGTTCATGCCAAAACTTTCTAAAACTTCATAAGCATACTTTCTTTGACTCACATAAATCCCATCAGAATTTTGTAGTACTTCAACCCCCAGAAAATATCTCCTCTTTCCCAGGTCAGACATGTCAAATTCTAACATCATCGACTTCTTAAACTCTTCACACATGCTCATGTCATTCCCAATAAAGATTAAATCATCAACATAAAGACTGACAATTAAGAGCTTACCTCCTTCCTTCGACTTTGTGAATAGCGTGTGTTCACAATAACATTTTTCAAAGCCTTCTTTAGCAAAATAGGCCTCAATTTTGCTGTACCAAGCTCGTGGAGCTTGTTTGAGGCCATATAGTGCCTTTTTCAGCTTATAAACCTTGTGTTCCTCGCCCTTCTTCTCATATCCCTGAGGCTGTTAGACAAACACTTCCTCACTAAGCTCACCATGCAGAAATGCACTCTTCACATCAAGCTGAAAAATACTCCAACCTTGTTGAGCTGCTAGGGCAATTACCAAACGTATGGTATCTAGTCTTTCTACTGGAGCATAAACTTCTGTGTAATCAATCCCATATTGTTGTGCATATCCCTTTGCCACAAGTGTAGCCTTGCACTTGTCTATCTCACCACTTTCATTGAGTTTTGTTTTAAAAACCCATTTAACTCCAATGGTCTTTACTCCTGCAGGTAGGATAGTCAGATCCCATGTTTTATTACGTTCAATAGCCTCAATCTCTGCATTCATGGCGTCTCTCCATTTCTTGCTCTTCACGGCTTCCTCGAAAGTAATGGGATCAGCTTCTGTGAGAATCATCATGGCACTCACATCTTCTTCTTCTGACAAACCCTTTCCAGTTTCATAATCTTGCATCCAAAATGGAACTCGTCTTGCCCTCCCTTCAACTGGACCCGAGGAATTCCCATCATGTGACTTACTAGAAGGTGAGCTGGTGCTGGAAGGTGAGCTGGTGCCACTTGAACCACTTGAACCAACTTCATTTGTTCATTTGAGCCAGCTTTTTCATTCTCATTAACTTCTACTCCAAGTTCCCCTTCATTCTCAGCTTCATCATTTTCTTCTTCACTATCACCCCACTCTAACATATCCAAAGCCATTTCTTCCCTGCTCATGTCCCAATTCCAGCCCTTGTTCTCCTCAAAAACAACGTCCCTATTAACAATTATCTTCTTAGAGACCGGATCAAACAATCTATAAGCTTTCGACTCATCGCTAACTCCCAATAAAACACACTGAATGCTTTTGTCATCCAACTTGATTCTTTTCTGGTCTGGTACGTGCACATGAGCCAAGCACCCAAAAACTCTGAAATACTCTACTGTAGGCTTCATACCACTCCATGTTTCCTCTGGAGTTCTATTTTGCACAGCTAAAGTAGGGCACTGTTGAGGACATGCATACACCATCTCACAGCTTCTGGCCAGAAAGCCTTTGGAACTGCTTCTCAGTGAGCATACAACGCACCAAATTCATCATAGTCCTATTCTTTCTCTCAGCAACTCCGTTTTGCTGAGGAGTATAGGCTGTGGTTAATTGCCTGGTTATGCCATTTGCCTTACAAAATTCCCCAAACTCATTTGAGGTGAACTCACCACCTCTGTCAGTCCTCAAACATTTAAGGTAGGCACCTGATTCCTTTTCAACACAAGCCTTATAACTTTTAAACATGGTAAAAGCCTCTGATTTTTCATGCAAAAAATAAATCCAAGTTTTACGACTAAAGTCATCGATAAAACTTAAGAAATACCTCTTGTTGCTGTTTGATACAGGCTTTATAGGGCCACATATATCGGCATGTACTAACTCCAGCTTTTGTGATGCCCTCCATAGACTTCTTTTTGGAATGGATTCCCTATGCTGCTTTCCAACCAAACACGTTGTGCATAACTTTGCAAGAGTTATAAGAGAAGGCAAACCACTAACCATCTGTTTGTATTGAAGAGTTCTCAACCCTTTGAAGCTTAAGTGTCCGAATCTACAATGCCATAAATAACTATCATCTTCTATCACAACTTGAAAACAGGTAGTAGCTTTAGGCATCATTGCTGCGAGCACAACAAACATCCTGTTCGCGCTCATCTCGGACTGAATGATTAGACCCTTACTAGGATGAAACACTTTGCACTCCCCATGTTGAATCAAAATTGCCACACCTTTTTCTTGAAGCTGCCCCATACTTAACAGGTTATTTTTCAACTCAGGAATGTAATAGACCTCAGAAATTACCTGAGTGATTCCATTCACTTGCATTCAAACGTTTCCTTTTCCCATAACCGCCATCCTTGAGTTGTTGCCTAGTTTCACAGTTTGCCTGAATTGAACATCCAAATCCGAGAACCATTCTTTATTCCCACTCATATGATTACTGCATCCTGAATCGAGGAACCAGATCTCTTCTCTCTTAGCATGGTTAAGCTCTACATAGGACATTAATAGCAGCTCTTCTCCTTCATCTAGTTCTGCATAGTTGGCTCCCTTCTCCCAACTGGGACACTCGTACTGAAAGTGTCCTAATTTGTGACACTTAAAGCACTCGATAGTGGCCTTGTTGAACGGTTGTCTGCCACGACCTCTTCCTCTTCTTCTGAATGTCCCTTGACCTCTTCCTCTACTAGTGTTGTCTTCATGAGTGACCTTGAGAGCCTGCTCCTCTCCTCGATGACCATTCATTCTTTGTTCATGGACTAGCAGACTGCTCTGTAGCTCGTCAATGGTCAGTGTGTTCAAATCATTGGACTCTTCAATGGAGCAAACCACATAATCAAATTTTGAAGTCATGGACCTCAAAACTTTCTCATTGATGATGGTTTGGCTCATTGTCTCACCATGAGACTTCATTTTGTTGGCTATAGTGAGAGTACGAGCAAAGAAATTATCAACAGTCTCCCCCTCCTTCATGTGGAGAGTCTCAAAGTCCCTCCGAAGTGCTTGCAACTGGGCCCTTTTTACCTTGGTAGAGCCTTGGTATTTCTGTTTCATGGAGTCCCAAATACTCTTTGATGTGTCTCTGTCGAGTATAGTCTCCATGATATTCCGATCTATAGCTTGAAAAAGGTAATTCTTTACCTTTAAGTCCTTCAACTTCTGCCCCTCGACCAATTTGCGTTGTGCTTCACTGCTGTTTCCACCTGGAGAGACAGATTGTGTCACCACCATCGAAATCCCATTCTCTACGAGATCCCAATATTCCTTGGAACGAAGAAAGTTCTCCATCAACATCGCCCAATGATCGTAATGTCCGTCAAATTTGGGAATGGCCGGCTGCACAAAACCACTGTTATTGCTCTCCGCCATTCTACTTGACTCCCTTACTTTGAAAGAAAACTGCGGTTTCTTTCCACACACACTCACAATCAGGCCCCCTATGATGGGGCTCTGATACCAATTGTTGAGAACACTCAAAAGAAACTATAGCACACAACCTTGAATGAAAAGTTCTTATTCATTGATAACAAACTGCAGGCTTATAAAGCCTTTTACAAAGAGATAAAATCAAAATAACAGCCCACGTTTGCAACACCCTAAAACGTGGTAACAGACTAATAGGAATTTGTTAAAAACACAAACAACTAGTCCCTAAAGGATAGGACTTATTAACAGATGATTAACTAAAAAATCAATAATAAAACTGTTAACTCTAATCTTATCGATTTTGTCTCCAACACTCTCATTGCTCTGCAGAGAGGCATCATCTAGCCAGTCCATCCTTTTGGGACAACAGGAGGAGAAGGGGAGAGAATGAGATAGTGAGTCGGGAGGGGGATATGTGGGTGGGGTTTGTATGGCTTCAATGGCGGTTGGGTGGGGAGGTGGTCGCAGATGGGTCGAAGATGGGAGTTGGGTTTTCAAGTTCTGGGCAGAGAGAGGGAGGGAGATAGGAGGAGAGAGAGAGCGAGAGAGAGGAAGTAGGGATTTTTCTTATAATAAAAAAAATCTAATTTAATAATATTTTTAAAGAGTTTTTTTTTTTTTTTTTTTTTTCAAAATTGCCCTTTATTCCGTCTCTTTCTAACTACTACTTGGTTATGAGGTGGGTTCCACAACTACCACGTCAGCAGTTAACATCTGACTTTGACGGTCAATGTAACGGCTGGTGTAAATTTGTAATATTTCGAAATGTTGAGTACGAAATTGATTAAAATGAAACATTGGGGCTCATTTCGATATTGACACTAAACCTCCAGAAACTAAAGTGTAGTTAATCCAAAAAAAAACTAAGCTGGAGATATAAATTTACAAACCGGTGTGTCTAAAAGTTACTACTTTTTTTTTTGTCCAGACCAAAAAGAAAATGTTAAACGGGCTCATGCCTCACAGCTAGAATCAAATCAATATAAAATATTTTTGACAAAAAATAAAAGCAATATAAAATATAAATTGATCATTGGTGAAAGAAATGAATTCGCTCTATTTTTATGTAGTATGGCAAAGTTTGTTAAATCATCCATAATACATCTCACATCTCTGTGAATACCACCCGCATCAAACTAGGTCATCGTCTGAAGCTCTTAAAGGTGAAAAGCTTCCAGATAGATTAGACTTGCCAGAGACTAAAACCTGAACACATTTTTATAAACTTTCGGAACTAATCGACATGTCAATGAAATTCTAGGGGTAGTTCTATGAATACTCTTGAGGTCCCCAGTTTTCATTACATCAACAGCTCCATCCAATTGTGACGAAGCATGATCCATAACTTGCCCATGTAGAGCTTCTACTTCATTTACAGCCTGAACAAAAAAAGATAACAAAAAACAGTTGGAAAATGGCCAATCTATGTAACTTATGTTGGCACCGAGTTGATAGGCAAATTCTATTGGCTCATTACGCACAACTAACCTTTCAAAGACACTTAGTACAACTAAAGATCTATTGGATAAGAATGATGTATTTTGATTCATTATGGGGTTCAGTTTCATCTATTTTTGCAGGAATTTCTGGAAGTCCTAAAAACCTTAGGGTTTGGAGAAGGGTGTTTTAGACTGACTTTCTTCTTTCCTCAATGTGTTGTATTGTTTTCTTTATCATTGCTCTTCTACATAGGTATGACTGCTGGTGCTTTCATTACTTTGAACTGTTCCTCAATTTTAACAACATTTTTGTTTCTTACCAAAAGAGGGGGGAAAATTTAATCTTACCCCATCATAACATTGTACCTCACCGTCTTTGATAGCATGCAAGTAATCTGAAAATCACAAGTAGGACATGCCCAGATTTGCTGTTAGAATAAAGAAGTAATAGCTAGAGATCGAGCTGTTACTTTAACAAAAAGATACAAACCCGAGTATGCTTTATCTTTGAAGATCATCAAGCTGCGCGGCATTAATATGACAGGAAAAGGATGGTGTACATCCATTGACTTATCTGTATCAATCTTAGTAACTCCCCTATCAGAATTTGTATCCTCAACATCATTTGTGCATATGCTTCTACACAATGTCAGTCTTGAATGGGGAGTAAAGTCCATAACAACAGGTGACCTGAGGGACAAGATTGCTACAACTGGATAATAAGCAGGCCCATCCTGGTGTGCCTGTATGATACACAATTATTGCAAGAAGAGGCTCAGGCCAAAAGAAAAGAAGAAATGTTGTAATAAGAACACACGCATCCACCTTGCAGCTAAATAATGTAGGAAAGTATAGCAGGCTCAAATTTCCAACGGAATAATCCAACATAACACCAAAAACATTAATTCATTGGAAAACTCCGTTAGTGGACAACTGAAAAGCAATAAGTAATCAAAAGACAAGCCATCACCAAGCAAATGCATGGCAAAGTTCAAGTCACACAATAAGAATAAATCAAAAGTAAAAGAAAGTTCAAAATAATATATTTTGGTCCCTGTATCTTGCTCCACTTTAAAGTCCATAAAATTGTTAAATATCTTGATTATATTTTTGGTTGAGATTTCTGTAACCAAAGTCAGACATGAACAGGATTTTCCAATGTGTTGTATATTTTGAGATTAGGAAACAAAGTTCTCTGCCTGATCCACTCATTCCTCCATCCCAACCAGACACCAGCCTCATTGCAGCACAAATGCTATGGACAGATATCTCCATGAATTATGAGACAAAAAAATACATTTTTAATGGTTCAAATCCATAAATCCAGACATTCGGAGAAACTCAAAGGCACTTTGATGTCTTGTTCAGAGCCTCATCTTTCAAAGATCCAATCAAAAACCACATACGTAGCCTTCCTTAATTCAAATCTGCACATTTTTTACCACTAATACGCAATTTTGAAGTGACTGGAAACTTACCTGTGGGTTGTCAAAGCAGTGGCCGGTACACGTTTTCTTGTCAGCAATGGACTTGAAATGTATTACTTGTTCATTTTATGGGTTCAAATCCATGAAAAAGTTGTAATCCCTCTCTTTTTAATTTTCAAAACTTTGAAATAAAATTTAAGGGACTTGTAACTGTAAGAACTAAGTTATTTCAAGGACACGGAGAAAACTGAACTAAAACAAGGACAAAAGTATGCACATGTAAAAAGTAAGCAATGACCAATAAAAGCCTTGAGTTTCGGGCGAACCATAATGCCTTGGTTAGGAAGGTATTCATTGATAAGGACATGATTAATTGGCAATGGAAAAAGCCCTGATTCTTCATATATCTTGTATGTAATCTTGGTTAGCCATGAGGGCACTGCAAGAGAGAGAGAGAGAGAGAGAGAGAGAGATTATTGTTTCAGACAAATAATTCACAAACAATGATGAACTGGCAATATACTATGAACAATTGCTTAATCACATTGAAATTTCTAAAGACCTCTATATCATTAGTTTCGCACTTCCTACAAGAAGAGGCCAACAAATTTGCCACTAAAATTATCTTCACAAATCAAGGTGAACACTAAACAAGTCTCCACATCCTATGGAAGTTCTACAAATTTAATGCTGACTTATGACTTGTAGAGGCAATATAATTTTTTTTGGCTGTGGAGGCAATAACTTCATGAGTTGTTGAATTGCACAGATACCACATGGACTATTTGGGCTGTGGGACTTTGCGACCGAAAAATATCTTTACAATGTCATACCCAGAATACGCTGTATAGTAATGCAGCGCCTAAGTCTCCATTAAAATTGTCATTTTCTCTCTTCTTTCTCTTCTTCCTCTTTTTTCTTCTCTCAGTCACCCTCTTGCCCTCTCTCTTTCTCCACTATTTATCTGCTTCACTAATAGAAGGTTTACTGCTACAAAGATGGACATTCCACATGCTAGACCCACTGAAATAGCGGATATCAAATCTGGCACAGCACCTTCGGTTCTCCTATCTATTATGATTTCAATGGCCACACCAATAGGACTTGAAATACCGAATGCAGAAGCATAGGCAGCGTATGATGACAAGTGATGGCTAGGAATAATCTGAAGCAAGGCAGTGCCCGTGGCGATGGCTGCAAATACGTTGGCACCAAACACCCAATGGGTCCTTGCCATTAAACGCAAAGCCATGCTATTTCTCAGTAAGTCCTTGAATGTTACATTGGTATCACTCAAAAAGTGCATCAAAGCCATACCCGGAAAACCACCCCTAGAAAAATTGCTTCTAGTGGGTTCTCACCAAACACCCAATGACACATCAATTTGTGAAATGCAAATATTCTCCACATGTGATAAAATAAATTATTTCCCACTTACAATCCTGTGGTAGAAGACCCTTTTCATGGACAGTACCGCCTGTCACTCAAAGACAGGAAAAACTAATCAAAGTCAATATGATGGAGTTCCCTCCATATCTTCTAGGTATTATATGCAAGTGAAATATAAACACCATATAGAAAACCAATATACATAAACCCAGATAAACACAAACATACCCCAGTTTTGTAGCCTCCTATTCTTTAAAGATTTCCACTTCGATACAGGGGCTTCATATATCTATAAAGCAATGAAGCCAGCATACTGAGAAATTTCATAAAAAAATAAAGCATTGGGAAAGAAGGATGGAATATGTAAGACAAATATGGATTTCTACCTTATTTAGAAGCATGGTTTGTTCATTATCCGTAATGAAGTCAGGAATGTAAATTAAAGTCGGCAGAGATCCAACTTTGAAATTATCTATAGTCTCTGTTCTTTCCATTCTCTGTCAGAACCACCACACAAGATATGGACATCAAAGCATCATAATGAAATGAACAAAAATTAAAATGAAGCAAGTGCTTAGGATAATGAGCAGAGCACAGCAGATTTCTCCCAGATTGTCAAGGCTTATAACTCACATCACCGTCTTTTATTTCACTTATTTGAATGGTGTCAGCATTTGTTGATTTTGGAGATTGTTAAAAAGAGAATGTCAAAAAACCTATAACACAATATAACCCAGTGAAGACCAATTATATAGGCAGTGTGGTATGTGTGTGTATGTGTGTATAGAGAAAAAGAATCTAAAGACCTATTTTTTATGAGAAAATATTTTATTCCTGTCACAATAGAGTACAATGATAGTGAGCAAGATGTGCACTTCAATACATCAACGAAAGTAAAACAGTCCTCTGTCCCAAAAATAGCAAAAAGTGAATAAAAACACTTAGACTCCTAACAAGCAACAGCTCTCAAATCTGGAAAAATAAAAGAAAATGGTATATCCCGAAAGTTAGAAGAAACCGATGTGAATAGTCACATCAGAAATCTGACTTTGTCCCCCAAACTCTGCACTCCCCTCCCCACTACGGTTTTCAGAAGTCCTTTTTGTTTCTCTGCGACCAAATCAACCAACACACTGCAACTGCATAAAACTGCTGCCTTAATCCCACACCAAAAGCCTTTTGCTTTTCCCAGAAAAGAGCCGTGCATTTCGCTAGATTTACCCAGCTCAGTTCAGCTTCCCAACACAGCCTCCATCATAATTCTAAAGCAAGTGTCAAATCTACAGATTTTTTTCACCATTTATTTCTCATCAAATTAACCCACATCCACTTCCTCAATAAAGCTTAAAACTATAGATGGGATTCCAGTAGGTGAAACAGAACAGCAAGATGATGGAGATTGAAGCAATGGTAACTGAATTCTACTAACCTTTCAAAAAACTATCTGAAGTTGGCGTGCGCACTTCTGGAACTGGAAAATAGAAAGTTGTAAGACTACCCGTGAAATCACCCCAAAGTAGTAAGAAACTAGAAAGATTACTCCATTCTGAAAATTTTGTATCAAATTGTAAAATAGTCTAGAGTTGTAACCAAATGAGGAGTAAACATACTAGGCCAGCTGACTAAGAGAATTACTAAAAAAGTTAAAATTTGACGAATGAGCACGGTGCTACCATAGTGATGCATCAACCCGCCAAATGTATACAAAACAAGATTGATAAAGCAACTTGGAGTGGAAGCATCGACAGCACCAGTAGGATCATAAACCAAAATCTATGTACGCATAAGTAAATTTATTAGTTAAAGACCCTCTTTCAACCAATAGACCAAGGAGTGAAATTTAATGTCATTGCACCTTTTTACTTTTCCCAATTCTAAGAATAAAAGTAGACGACGCTGACGCAGAGTTTTCAGGGACATGCACGGCGCAAAAGTTGAAAGAAATAGAAAGTATATGTAGAGAATCTAAGAATCCATCACATAAGAAGGACAAAAAAATGAATATAAATTAAAAGAAAGTATTGCAACAACGAAACACAAACCTGGTGATTCACAACCGACCCTCACGGCGGGCGAAGGATGACGGGGGACGGGATTTTAGTGCTCCCAGGTTTCTGCAGTTCTCTCGTTACGGATTTGAGTTTGTATTTAGCCAAAACGCCTATAAATCTATCAAGAAAATCTGCATTAATATAACAAGGGAGCTGTTTGATTAATTGGATTGGGCCTATTTCAGTATTTGGAGCCAAAAATTGACTATACATAAAATTTACCTTTTACCGTTCAAAAAGTGAAAAATAAAAACTCCCCGGGACCCATCCCACTTCTCCTCCACCACCCAACATCCCCTCCATTCTCCATCGCCAGCGCCGTCACGGTCGCTCCCCAGTCCATCCCGCTCTCTCTCTCTCTCTCCCCCATTCTCTCACTTCCTTCGTCCTCACCGGAGACCCTACGGTGGCTGGCGACCACGTAAGCTTTTAATTCGGAGGTCGGAAATCTTCAATCTAGAAGTGGTTAAATCTCTGGTGAGGAGGGAGAAAGTGAGAGCATAACATTCTCCCTTTTGGTAATACCACGTGTCATTTTCCTTGTAATTAAAACAATGCCATTAATGATCGAGACCAGCTACTTTTATTTTTCAAATGTATTTTTTTATTTTCTTATTCTGGCATAAAATTATAATAAAATATTTGAAAATTCAATTTTTAAAAATAAGAACTATATAGCAAATGAGAGAATTGTGAAACATTGAAATATCATAAAATACATTTGGTTAATGCAAACATTAAAAAAATTAAAATTAAAAGAAAAATCAGATAATAAATCCTATTTTTATGGAACACAACTACCCATTATCTTTTTTAATTCTAAAAAAAAAAATTTTAAAAATGTCTCTCAAAGCGCGTCTGGAGAGGCTAGTAAGAAATAAGATTACAGTATTCAAAAACTAAAATTAAAAAACCTTTATCCCCATCCCAACTCCTTTCAACCACCTCCCACCAACACAAACACAAAGTTCATCCTCCTCCATCTCCCCAACCCCCTCCCTCCATCAATCCACAAACCAAACACAAATGGAGGAAGCCCACACCGGCTATGGTTGCTCTTCTTTATCGCCTTCTTCACACTCCCATTAAGGCCCAGCTTGGGATTCTTGTCACTTTCAAAAAAGTTGCTTCTGTTGTGCTTTGAAAATAATTAATTGTAAAGTAAAACAGCTCTATCTTTGGTAAACAATAATTTTAAAGCGTTGTTAGTGCAAAAAGCAATGTAAAACCGTTTGGTAAATTTTAATATAAAATTTTTGTAACTATGAATAACGACTAAAATAGACATGATGTTAAAAGTGTTATGTACTAATCATGTGGTGATGAAGGTGGAGTTGGTGGTTGTTGTAGTGGTGGTGGTTGTGGTAGTAGTGGTGGTGGTGGTGTTGGTTATGGAGGTGGTGGTGGATGTGGAGGTTTTGGAGGAGGTGGTAGTTGTGGTGGTGGTGGTGGTGTTGGTTATGGAGGTGGTGGTGAATGTGGAGGTTTTGGAGGAGGTGGTAGTTGTGGTGGTGGTGGTGGTTGAGGTGGAGGTGGATGAGGTGGTGGTGGCGGTGGTGGTGGTTGTGGAGGTAACTTTAATTGAAATGCTTAGAATTGTAACTTTAATTTTGTTAGGTTGTGAATGCTTGAGAAGTTGATGAGATTGTGAATTTATATATGTTTGATAAATTGAGGTTGTGTATTTATTTATTTAGGTTGTGAATTAATATTTTTGTGAATGCTTGAGAACTCACAGTTTTAAACCGCTAATTCGTGGTAACCGACCGCATTTTGCGGTTTACATATCTGATAAACCGCAAAACGCGGTCGGTTTGTGGTTTCAAAATCACCAAACCGCAAATAGTCGGTCGGTTTGCGGTTTGAGTAAAAATTCGCGGTTCCGAACCGCAACCACCCCTAAAACAAACAACTCAAAAATCAACCAAAAGCTCACTTGGACTCCAAGAAAAACCAGCTTTAGATCAGATTTCCCAAAGTTCATACTTAACTATTCAAAACGAGATCTCTCTCGTTACAAATTTGGTTCAACAAACCCAAAACAAGCAGAGTTTGAGTTTTCCCAAACATGAAAACCTCAACAAATCTCACAGTGCAGTCTCTAACTCACTAAATCCTCAAAACGACCATACGCCCATTCAAATTGAAGAAGCTGCGGTTTTGCTGCTCAAAAGCCTCCCAAAGCTTGAAGTGTATTAAAGCTCTGCCAAATTTGAACTTTGGTATCGATTTGTAGCTGAAACTTAGCGATTGAAGTTGTTGTGATTCATCCGGCCAGATATTTCCAGTCCGGTCGATCCTCCTGTCGAGCAGAAATGGAATTACAATGTCTTTTTATCTTTCTAGCGTGGGTATTTATTTTTATAGTTTTGTAAAAGGCAGATTTATTTTATAGTTTTGTAAAAGGCGATTACGCCTAAGGCGACAAATTCCATCAACCATTTTGGCGAACAACCTCTTTATCTTGAGATAAATTGTTAAAGTTCCTTACCAGTCTGTGGCAAGAAAAGAACTTACTTGGGAGATATTCCTCACCCAAATTCATGTCGTTTGTTTACAGAAATCGGTAACTTGGGGCGCAAGTTATCTATTCTAGAATGAATTTGCTTGAATCTTCATTGCTAGCAGTGACACGCTCATACACCAAAAAAAGCTGACATGTTGACCAGTCAATGGTTTTCAAGGCAGTGAGAAACTTTGCCCTTCCATCTCAGGAGTACTCACGAAACAGGGTGAACAACTCGTAAATAACCTTATAGGTTGGGGGGTTTACTGTAGTTTACCCTAAAAAATAAGCAGCTTTAAAAATAAGTTTTGCAAGTGAAAGTATTTGGTAAACCAAAGAAAGCCAGCTTATTTTAAAAACTAAGGTCATCCACATCAGTTTCTCAAAGCTGCTTGGACCTAACTTTGAGATGCTACTTTTTTTTAAAACAACCGGTCCTTCTAATGAAATTTTCGTTTTTCCCATAACGCCCTTATAACTTTTCCAAAATGACAACCCTTATCCCTCTCATTATGCACTCTCTTCTTCTTCCTTCTTCTCACGCAGATCAATTCTTCTTCTTCCTTTTTTTGAATACATCAGACTTTTGGGAAAAGAACCCAAATCATAAACTCTAGTCCACAATAAGTCTCATCATCGCACACTTATGATTTAACATAAACATAAACGAGCTACAAAAGAATTTGAATTTGATTGAAAAACCCTAGATTTAGGATCTAAGAAAACTTATATTCTTCTCTCTTCTTCTTCCTCACTCCACAAATGCATAGAAGAAAACATGAATAAGGGTGGTGGTTGGGTTAGGTGGGATTCATCGTGTAGGGCTAGCGTGGACGAAGGGGTTAGGTGTGGCGATATTGGGGTCGGGTGGGGTTCTTCTACCTCTCTCTGTGCATATCAATTCTTCTTCCTCCCCACTCCAACCACAAAAAATCCAATCCCCAGCTTCCCCACCTCGTCATTTTCAATATTTTATTAATATTTCTTGCATTTCAAATTGTTCTTAATATTTCTTGCACTTCCAATTTATTTGTAAGGTTAATTGCATTTCCTTTTTTTTTTGTTACTTGCATATCCAATATATTTTAAATATTTCTTGCTTTCCATTTTTTTTTAAAAAAAATAGATGATTCAAGCACAGATGTGGTTTGGTGCAACTGGGCAGGGCAAAAAAATTTTCAATCATCATGAATGTTAGGAGGTGGTGAAATATTGCAAACGCTTCAGAATTATTCCCACAGGTCCCGCTGTTGTGTTAAACGAGACGCCACTCCGTGATTCAATGACATGAGATTCATCTGTCGATTCCCCTATGAGTCAAGACTCACCCATCGAAAAGGAGCTGAGGCCTATTGGCCGAAAGGCTGTGAAGGCAAAGAAAGCGGGTAATTCGAGCAATAATAATTCAAAATTTTTGGAGGAAATTGCAAGGCAGAACGCCATAAGAATTGAAATGTGAGTATGCATGAGAAAGGGAGTATTTGCGCAAAAAAGATATGTACAAGATGGATCGGGAAACCATGGCGATGGATACAAGCCATATGTCTCCTGAAACAAAAGAATTTTCGAAGCTAGAATGAAGGGATGTTATGAGAAGAAAACTTTTCCAAGATGATGGGCCTAGCAACACAGATTGGTTAAACGATGAAAACCATTAAATCAGTTGGCATTTATGTATTTGTATTTTTCATGTTTTCTATTAAAGTTGTTGTAATTCATGTATTTTATTTTAGTAGTAGTAATTCTTAATGACTTGTATTGAATTTCTTTATTTAATAAACAAAGCATTCAATAAAATACATTTTTATTCAACATATTCCATACATCAAACAAAACATAATTAAAATTAAAAAAAAACTACAAACAAGGCACAATAATAATAACAAACCACAACCAAACCATAACTAAATAAAACATAACCAAAGCATCTATGCTCCATCATTCATCTTCATTGCCTTTCATCGCCCATAGATGCTCCATCAAGTCAACTTGACGCCTTTCATAAATATATGAAGATTGCATCTATATATATCGATCTATCATCCGGGTCATGAAACGACCATCTCTCACCAACGGTTCCGGCTAAAACGGTTTTCCACTTGGCCCCATGGGCCTTTCATAAATCCGTGTCAAGATTGTGTTCAATGGATCCGATTCGTAGACCTATAAAGCATCATAATCGTACTCATTCTCCACAATCATATTATGGAGGATGATGCAAGTCATCATAATACTTCTGAGGATCTCTTCATCAAACATATGGGGCCGCATCTCGAATAATCAACCACCAAGCTTGAAGGATGCCAAACCACCTTTCGACATCTTTCCTGTATCCTTCTTGATAAGTAGCAAATAATTTTTGCTTCTGGGATCGGGGATTCGGAATGCATTTGACAAATGTGGTCCACCTCGAGTAAATGTCGTCAAATAGATAATACCCCGTCTGGTAGACTGTATTGTTGACTTGATAGGTGATATTGGGGCCTTGGCCTCTCAAAATATCGTTGAAGATCGGGAATTGACCCAGCACGTTGCGGTCATTTTGGGATCCGGAAACTCCAAAGAAGGCATGCCAAACCCATGTGTCAAAGCCAACAACGGCTTCAAGGATGATACTTTTTTGGCCTTTTCTATTTCCGTAATCACCTTTCAAGGCAGTTGAGTAATTCTTCCATTGCCAGTGCATGCAGTCGATGCTACCAATCATTCCTAGAAATCCTCGAGCTTCGGCTTTTGTAGAAGCCGTTGGAGGTCCTTGAGTAGGTCTACGCAGGTAGTCCCTAGTGTCTGAGTTTCAACTGCATTACAAAATCTTACCAAAGCCTCCAACGTAATGGACTTCCCCATCCGGGCAATCTCATCCACCTGATCAGCAGATGCTCCATACGCCAACATTTGTATAACAGCTGTAAAATTTTGCTCCGGAAAAAGTCCCAAAACCCCAACAACATCAAACTTTTGAACAAAGTACGCATCATAATTGCAAATATCATGCATGATTTTATTGAACAAATGGGGTTGCATTCTAAATCGCCTTCAAAAATCAACATCATAGTACAAAGAAGTTGAGATAAAATAATATTCCAAAGGATTCTTACCTTGAGAATGCCTATATTTGTCCACATTCTGGCGGCGGCCGACTTATGAACCACGGCAGCGACCTTGGTTCTCTTCATCTTGCAAAGCCACTGCTATGACAACTTGTTCATCGACTTCTCTCTGCAACTCATTGATTTCATCTACTCTACGGTTTCTATCATTTGTTTCTCGCTCTTGCCTCTCAAAGCATCTCCCAAAATCCTCCATTAAGAATGAATGAAGTATGAATTCTGAGAAATAAAAATATAGAAAGATGTTGTGTGAGAGGTATGAGTTGAGCCTATGGTTTTCTAGAAAATTTTGGCAAGATAGAGATGCCACGTGGCTTGATTTGATTAGATGAAAATCTTATCTGAAATTTGAACCCAAATTTATCTGAATTTTGAATTTTGAAATTCATCCGAAATTTGAACCTAAATTTATCTGAATTTTGAATTTTGAAATTCATCTGAAATTTGAACCAAAAATTTATCTGAAATTTGAATTTTGAAATTCATCCGAAATTTGAACCCAAAAATCTTATCCGGAAATTTTATCCTATTATGAATAGTCTTGACACGTAGGAACCCGGAAATCTTATCCAAAAATATTATCCAAATTAATTATTGAGGTAAAAAAATTTGTGAAAAAAATGAAAAGTAATTGCCCTTTGTCATGGCAACGGGTGGAAACACAAAATACTATTTGCAAGGGCAACTACTATTCACGTGAATAGTGACTGCCCTAGCTCCCTTCTTTCCATGGTTAAAGGCAAATGGGTGGAGTTGCTCTTACAATAGTAATTTACAATTTATGGTAAAATATGTATACTAATTGTTGATTAAATTTTTTGATAAAAAAGTGTAAATTAAAAAAAGAAACAAAATTATGTAGTGAAGTTCGGTTTCTTGTTTTTAAAGTAGAAAAAGAAAAAAACAAACAGTTTAATCATCATGTCCTTTTTGGTCATTATACACACTAAAAGCATTTCTGATAAAAATTTAACAAACACTTTGACTACTCACAACAGTTTTTGAAATACAATTTACCAAACGCCTAGCTGCTTTTTTTTTACAGCTAATTATTATCGCAACACAACAGAAATAGTTTTTTTTTTTAAAGCACAACAACGGAAAACTAGCCCTAAGAATGGGCCCTTAATGGCAGTTCTGAAAGTGTGGTTGGGTTGTGGTTGTGTTCAGGGTTTTTTATTTTCAAAGATTTTATTAATATTTTATGCCACATAAAGAAAAATGAAAGAATAAACTTGAAAAATAACAGCAAATTCGTCTCATTCATTAATGACATTGTTAGGTGAGAGAGAATGTTGCTAACATTTTTCTCTCATAATATTATTGAAGGGGTCAAGAAAAATATTATTAAAGCATTGTTTCTCTCTCATAATAATGTCATGAAAAAAATAATATATATATATATATAGCACAAGGCAAACAATGGTGAAACATTCAAAATACCAGAAAATACTCTTGGTTAATTCAAACATTAAGAATTAAAATTATTAATTAAATGAGGATAATATGGTAAATTCACATTTTTTAAAACTAAAAAAATTAAAATTAAAAAAAAATCAGATAATAGTCCTACTTTGATGGAACATAACTACCCATATTATTTTTTCTTAATTCTAAAAATAAAATAAAAATAAAAAAGAAAACCAATTATCAAGTGGCAAGGTCTTAGGGAGAGAGGGTCTGTAGCGATGTGGAAGAGAGAAAAAAAAATGAAGGAAGGGCACATTTCAAGGGGAAAGATAGAAGGGCAGACAATAGCGGGGGATTTGAATGGTCGAGAAATTGTCAATGGCATTTATATAAGAGTAGGGTGGGGGAGATACAAGGTACAACAAATTAAAGAAGACAAGCATCCTCTTCAAATTAAATGATACATAGATCGACTTTACGTATTGTGTGAGAATTCGAACTAGAGAGAGAGAAAGATTGACACAGATAGAGAGGTAACGATGTCTGGGATGATGCTTATGTTGCTGCTATGCCTCTCAGTTGGGACAATTTCGGTTGTCCATTGTGGGAACCCTTACCTTTTTTTCACATGGAATGTCACCTATGGAACCCTCTCCCCTCTGGGAGTTCCCCAGCAAGTCATTCTCATAAATGGCCAATTTCCTGGACCCAACATCAACTCCACCACCAACAACAACATCGTGCTCAACGTCTTCAACAACCTTGACGAGCCATTCCTTGTGACATGGTGCGTACCTAGCTAATTCCATTCACATATATCCTATAATTAATTAATAAGTTTTTATTTAATTAATTGAGATTAATTATTGCAGGCACGGTCTCCAGCAGAGGAAAAATTCATGGCAAGATGGAACCCTTGGAACCATGTGCCCCATTCCCCCTGGTACGAACTACACCTACCAATTCCAAGTGAAAGACCAGATCGGGACCTACATGTACTATCCCACAACTGCCATGCATAAGGCAGCCGGTGCCTTCGGTGGCCTCCGAGTGAACAGTCGCCTGCTCATTCCAGTGCCTTATGCCGATCCAGAGGATGAGTACACTGTCCTCATCGGTGATTGGTTCACCAAAAGCCACACCCAACTAAAGAAATTATTGGACGGCGGTCGTTCCATGGCCAGGCCAGACGGGGTCCTCATCAACGGCAAATCTTCAAAGGGAGATGGGAAAGACGAGCCCCTCTTCGTCATGAAGCCCGGCAAGACCTACAAGTACAGGATCTGCAACGTGGGGCTCAAGAACACCCTCAACTTCAGGATCCAAGGACACTCCATGAAGCTTGTTGAATTGGAGGGCTCCCACACCGTCCAAAACACCTACGACTCCATGGATGTGCATCTCGGGCAATGTTTCTCCGTGCTTGTGACTGCCGACAAGGACCCCAAGGACTACTACATGGTGGCTTCCACCCGATTCACTAAGAGCGTGCTCACCGGCAAAGGCATCATCCGCTACGAAAATGGAAAGGGCCCTGCTTCGCCTGAACTCCCCAAAGCCCCCGTAGGATGGGCATGGTCTCTTAACCAGTTCCGCTCCTTCCGCTGGAACCTCACTGCCAGTGCTGCCAGGCCTAACCCTCAGGGCTCCTACCACTATGGTAAGATTAACATCACCCGCACCATCAAGCTCGTCAACTCCGCTAGCAAGGTGGACGGCAAGCTTCGCTATGCCATCAACGGAATCTCCCACGTGGACCCTGAAACTCCCCTCAAGCTGGCTGACTACTATAAAGTTTACGACAAAGTCTTTAAGTTCGATACCATGAAGGATACTCCCCCAGCCACAGCGGCAGACAAGATCACCATGGAACCCAATGTTGTCAACATAACCATAAGAGATTTCGTTGAGATCATCTTTGAGAACCCGGAGAACAGCCTTCAGACATGGCATTTGGATGGATACTCCTTTTTTTCCGTCGCGTAAGTTCATCTATTTATTATACATATCAATCTAATTAAGCTAATTAAAGGAAATTAATCATCCTCCCTCTACAGCTCGGAGCCCGGCACGTGGACCCCAGAAAAGAGAAGCAACTACAATCTCCTTGACGCTGTGAGCAGGTACACTGTCCAAGTGTTCCCCAAATCCTGGGCTGCCATCATGTTGACATTCGACAGCGCCGGAATGTGGAACGTAAGGTCTGAACAACCGGAGAGGCGCTACCTAGGACAACAGTTTTACGTGGGCGTTGAAAATATTGCACGCTCCCTCAGAAACGAGTATAACATGCCAGACAATGCACTTGTCTGTGGCATCGTTAAGGACATGCCCAAGCCCGCACCATTCAGCATGTAACATATTTCATCGCCATGTCGTGCCGCTTCACACTGTGTGACAGATACAGAGTAGAAAGGGACAGCGACGATCCAAAAAACTGTACGCTTGTAAGTGAGTGTGTGTGTGTGTGTGTGAGAGAGAGAGAGAGAGAGAGAGAGAGATCATTGATAGGATTTTTTGTACCTGCGCAAATACAGTTAAAATCACTGAAAATACTTGGAAGAATACAAGATAATTGTAGTATAAATTCCCATGCAAGGTCGTTGTCCCCAAAGATTGTTTGACTAATTTGTAATTACACTAACTCTTAATTAATAATTAAAATAGATTTTATCAAATATTTGAAAATTATGACTTTGAAAAGCTTAAATTAACAATAAAAGAAATCTGAAAGTTGAGAAACAATAACAGCAAAGAAGAAAAATGTTTTTTTAAAAAACAATTTAAAGAAAACTAGGGTTTGGCCATCACCATCACAATCCTATGCAATTCTATCAATTACTTCTGAATTTCCACAGATATGCTTTGAAGGTTAGGTTTTCCTAATGCATATTTTCCTATGTTCAAGCGAAAACATATATCTGACATGTAATCCGTATGTGATGTTCAGATCAAATATAGACATGCAAGACTCATTAAGCTTTGTATGAAAACCTTTTGAAAAATCATGCAACTCTTAAGAGCGTGATGTTCACCTTAAGTGAACTTACAACTACTAATCACAAGAAGCCCTCCTCAATTTCAGGGTGATGTTCCAACAGAAATTGCATCAAATTATTTGTCTACATATCCTAATGGTGATCAGTCATTAAAATAAAAAGATAGTTTTAATCGTGGTGATTAATAATTCAAACTAAGCATGCATCCATTCATAAGAAAATTAATACAGTTACATATTCATGTTAAGGCTTATGGCCTCGCCCTAGCAATTTGAATTAGTTACGCATGCTCATAATTAAAATAAAAAAAATTATCATTAGAATGAATAAGAATGAAAACACCGTAAGGTAGAAAATCTTCAAGAACCTTAACAATTACTCTTTGTCTCCCAAAATTGCATCCAAGAAAGCGTCCTCAAAACTAGGGCCGACTAAAACCTTAAATATCGCCCTAAAAGCTAGCCGCCCAATCCTTAAGAACCAAGTCTCTTATTTCTACTAGGAAGTTGAGTGATAATAAAATATATTAAAACATAAAATCCTAAGTAAGTTAGGATAAACTGCACAGAAACTGTCCATCCACGTTTTAGCCTCAAATCTTCTCCAAATCCGGCCCAAGGTAGGTTGTTTTAAAGATAAGAACGTTCTGAACACATCTCCAGAAGGCCACAAACCGACGTCATCTTGGGCTCCAAAAACGCAATTCAAGCCCAAAACGTCACTATTCAAGTATTGCACATCGCTCCTTTATTTATAAGCCAGGAAATCACCGCTTGGTGGCCGAATATGATATTTTGATATTGTCAAGCCAACTAACTTATGAACGTCCTCAAACTAGAATTATCCCAAAATTCATCCATTTGACCACGCTTTGCTTCAGAAGAAGTCGAAAGTCCTATATTGAAAATACAATTTAAAGTATCAAAATTCTTCCAAAATATACTAAGAACAGTATTAAATATATAATATAAAATCTACTCATCAATCATTCTTAAGATTTTTTGTATTTCTTCATAGCCAATTTAAGCAAAGAGAGTTAGAAGAATGGTAAAGACTAAGAAGGGTTTGGCACAACATAAAAGATTGCCTCATTATGAGTGCATCAACCCTCAAGAATTATGCCATTACATTTTCCTATCAAATAAAAAAAATATAAAAAAAAGAGAAACAAATATGCCATTACATTTTTGTACTTCCATTTTATTTATATGTTATAATCTCTTTCTTAATTACATTTTCCCAGTTCATTTTGCCCATATATGATTTTCCTAATCATATATATACATATAATATATATGTTTATACCAAAATGAGCAGCCAATAAACATTTGACACGTGGACCAAGCTAGAGCTATGGGAGCCTTCGGCATCTAGCTTCGGCATCTTATCTACCGATCGCTCTATTAGGGCAATCTTGGCATCTGGGACACGTGGCAGTCTCACAATCAATGTCCACAGTCCCACATCGAAACTCTAAACAAAATGCACACCTCCCAAGGCCTATAAAAGAGGACAACCATCCCAGCTTGGAGGTAATCAATCAGAACTAACGGCATACTTCCTATTGATCTGTAGTTCAAACTTACTAAATCCGTACTTACTTAAGCATCGGAGAGCCTTCGGCCGGTATCACACCGGTACCTAGGACTTACCGAGTGTTTGCTATCTTACAGGTATAACTTACTACCGAGGCCATAGCATACCGAAGGTAACAAAATCACTAAGTTCGCGGGAAAGTGCGAGAACCATTTTCTCGTCACGATTTAGCGCCGTCAGGGAAGCGATAATAATCAACCTACAATTCCTAAAAGCGTAATGGGAACCACTTCAGGGACCACAGTTCCTATCGGAGGATGGATTACCGTACGGTATGCCAAGTGGAGCAAGCCCAGCTGCACTAGCACCCTTGGTAATCCTCTAGTGCTTGGACCACGGTTGAAGTGGAGCTTCTAGCTCAAATGACCTCCCTTCGGAGGGAAATGGCTAAGCTCCAAGAACATAACAATCTCCTCTCGTCCAAAGTAGATGAAACACGGTGGCTGCTTAACGGCGGAAACACAGGCGTTGGGCGCCGAATCTTCCCAGTCTGCGGACCCTCGGTCGGCAGAGGAAGAAAGAAGGGGCAAGGGCAACACCCGCGCCTTCCAAACAATTGGCGGTCCCAGGCTCCACAGGACCAGCCTCACGTGCCGAAGAAGGTGTACACCGATTGTCGTCATCGGATCAACGACAAGAAGGATGCCGAACGGCATAGGTCCCCAATCCTGATTAATGCCCGCCTGCGAGACTCGCGGATGAAGGTCCTAGGAGATAAATCGCCTTTTCGGAAGGTCCATGGTTTGGATTCGAGAATGGAATCCGACGATGAGTACGTCCCCACCAAGGGCACCGAATCAAACTCTGTTCGGAAACTCCCGGAGTATTCGAAGGCAAAACCACCAAGTCCGAGGAGAACTTCCAAGACTTGATTCAGGAGGTCCCAAGCGAGACCCGCTTATCCGTCTACTTTTCTAGAGGATCCGAAGATGGAGGGCGACCAAAACCCGGTCCCGTGTCACTCGATTGGGAAAGCGGCCATGACCATTCACCGAGCGCATCAAGAAGTCGAGCAGACAGGAGGTGCAGCCGTTGCGTATACCATTTATACGGTGTGGAGGACCCTTTGGCGCACCTTCACTCCTTCCAATCGGCGGTTGGATGCAAGGGCCTCGGCGACGAGGGCAATGCTTGTTTCCATCATCCCTTACCGAGGCGCTCAATGGCGGTTCTCTTGTCTCGAGCGAGGATCAGACTCCTCGACGAAGCAGATTTTCCTCAACCACTTTATGATCCAAACGGAATGCTTGTACTCTGCGGATGATGCGTACACAATTCGGCAAAGGGAAGGCGAACCTCTACGGAGTCGCGCACGCTTTAGTCACGAGTACTCGAGGTGTCCGAAGCGGACGATAGGGCAGCCTACGGCGCCTTCAAGAGTGGCCTTCGGTCCTCTCATTTCCGATACCTCGTGCATAGTAATGGCGGCGCACGATGGCGAGTTGATGAAGCGGCGGTAGTTTATGCGAAGGCGAATATTTCAACTCCAAACCCGGGCCTTCGGCTCGGAAGGAGGAATCAACGACCAAGAGTTATCCGGGCGAACCAATGACTCTTGGTAGGAACAAGCGGAAGGGCGACCATGGCGGTGCGTCCACGGAAACTCGAAGAATGGGCGCGGGAAATATGGTCGTAACGACCACCGTGCACCACTACCGAATCGTGATCGTGCCGGAAGTCTTCACCTGCTGAACACAACATACGAGAGTTCGATGAGCGAGCATGACCAAATCCGAAGCCGACGACCAAAGCCCAATCGGCGGGACAATCGGGACATCGGCAAATTCTGCCGATGCCACGGCGAGACCACAACACGAAGGCGCATCGGTCTAAGGAAGATCGTTGGCGCTGATTCGGGAAGGAAAGCTAGACCATTACATCACGAGGCCACCACAGGCCCGACCGAATGCGAATCGGCGGATCAACATGATCGGCACCATCGCGGAGGCCCCACTCTGGCGGGCCCTTCTAACCGTTCGGTGAAGCGGTATGTGCGTGCGCTCACTACCCCAGTCTTGGTATAGAGGGCGATCGGTCTGTAAGGTCGAAGGTGGGGTGGGAGCCCATCACATTCGGCGAAGAAGAGGAGGAAGAGATCATTTACCCCACGATGACCCAATTATCATTGGGCGAGATCGCGAACTACGATGTAGGTGGTGCTAATCGACACCGGGAGTTCGGTGAGCGTAATTTTGCCGATCGTTCAAAGGCACAGGAATTGCCGGCGGCATGGTCAATCGGCAAATTACGCCCCTCCTCGATTTTACGGGATGCGGTCCAACGATTGGTAGTATCGATCGGCCCATCGCCGGCCGCCCGAAAACAATGACCTACGACGATTCCTCATTGTCGACTCCCCAGCGGCGTATAACGTAATCATAGGGAACACGGCACTCACGGGATCAAAGCCCACTTATCCCCACATGTTCTTGATAAAATTCCCTACACGCACGATGCGGGTCATTCGGGTGACGGCTCAGCGCAGGGCGTGCTATGCCACGGCCCTTAAGTCGATAACTTGTAAACCGCCAATGGAAGCCATGGCCGTGCAAGAACTACGAGCGGTAGCGGGCTCGTGTGACCCGGGAGAAACGCCCGCCGGTAGCACTGCCAAAAGCTCAAACCGTGGTCTGAGCGAGATTTTCCCGATCAATGGGTAAAATCGGCACCGGCCTAGATCACGAACTCGAAGGCGGTTCGCCGACTTCTACGACAGCGGCGGAGGTCTTCACTGGTCTTATGGCGATATGCCCGGCATATCACACGATGTCATCACCACAAGCTCGGCATCTTCACCGCCCACAAACCGGTCGACGAAGCGCCGCTCATATGATCTTGCCGGCGATGCGAGCGTCGTGCGAGTTGACAAGCTCAAAGCCATCGGCTTTATCGGAAGCTTCGTGCCACATGCGCTTGCCAACTCAGTCATGGTTGGAAGGCCAAGGAGGATGGTGGATGTGTCGATTATACCGACTGAACAAGGCTTGTCCGAGGGCGATTTCTCCTTGCCGAGAATCGACCCGGCTCGTCGACGCTACCCGGACACGAGTTCTTGAGCTTCATGAGCGCCTACTCGAGGATACAACGGATCTTTATGGACCACCGCTAATAGAGAGCATACGGCATTCATCACCGACCGCGATTTATCTTGTTACAACGTCATGCCCTTCGGCCAAAAGCGCGGGAGCAACTTATCAACAGCTCGTCAGCGGATTTTTGCCAAGCACATCGGCGGCATCGCCGAGGTGTATGTCGACGACATATTGGTAAAAACCCGAACGCAGGGGGCATCTGGAAAACTTGGCCCTCATGTTCGGTATCTTGAATGACTACGAATAAGGCTGAACCCAACAAAGTGCGCTTCGGTGTCTCTTCCGGTAAATTTCTCGGATTCATGATCAACCAAAGGGGAATCGAGGCTAATCCTGAGAAAATCAAAGCCATAATAGACATGGAAACGCCGAAGACACAGAAGGACATTCAAAGCCTTACGGACGTGTCGCCGCGACACGCTTCATCTCTAAGGCCACCGACAAGTGCGTGCCGTTCTTCAAAGCTTTGAAAGGGGGCTAACATCACATCGCGTGGACTCCCGAATCGACCAGGCATTTCAAAACTTGAAAAACTACATAAGCGGACATCGCTGTTATCAAAACCGCTCCCGGAGAAGTGCTACTCCTATACCTTCGTATCAAACACTGCCGTTAGCTCGGTACTATCGGAGGCGGAGAAGCGAGCTACCAATTTTCTATGTCGGCAAGGCACTCCAAGCGCGAGCTTGGTACCCACCCTCGGAAGCGATTAGCGATGGCCTCGTCTCGGCACGAAGGCTTCGCCCATACTTCGAGCGCCGAGATCGCTGTTCTAACAAACCAGCCCGGCGGTACTCCAAAGCCGAGCGTCGGGCGATTGGTCAAATGGGCAATCGAGTTGGGGAGTTTGACATACAGTTCAAGCCAATGCTGCGAGAAAAGGTCGCCGTCGCCGACTTCATATCGAGCTCACACATGCGCTTATCGAATCGCCTTTTCCGGCGCTATCCTCACTGCGCGCGAGAAGGCGGACGCCGGCGCCCGACACTTCCGTTCCTCTCGGATTACTGCGTGGATGGCTCGGCAAACCAAAGGTTATGGTGTCGGCTTGGTGTTAACCACTTCGGACGGTGGCAAAATTGAGTATGCCCTCGATTCAACTCTCATTTACGCCAGCCAAAGCATAAACTATCGAAATGGTCAAGTATGCTTACTCTCGGCGGTGTGGCATGAGCTTTGATGAGGTTGGCGGTGAAGAAAACTTGGATAGACCCTCTCCGGCGAGGACCTTGGCCTCACCCTCTCGATCTGCGGATCTCCGATTGAGTAGCGCTGGCTGCTTGATTTACAGTACAAAGGAATCAAGGAGTCCTACCGAGCGGTAGGATGGCCTACCGGCGATTTGGAACGTGGTAGGAATGTGAAGCGGACGAGGGTGTCGAGGCGACTCGATCACCGGACAAAGCACCGCCGTTTCCTCCACGACTGGGAGGTTGGTATGGCATTGACAAAATGGCCACGCTCGGTAGCCTTCAAGCGATTAGCTTGAACCCGACCCCATGATCCGCAGACTTCGGCGGTGTTGGCGTGTACCGTTCGATCACGAAGGCACATGGATGTCCCAATCTATGCTTTCTGGCAAGCGGAAACCTTCCTACCGATAAATCTCAAGCCGAAACTCCGTTACCGATCGGCAAGATACACGGTCATCAACGATGTTCTGTACAAGCGAGGCTACACAACGCCGTATCTAAAGTGCCTAACCAAGGAACATGGGGACTACATCCTTCGGGAGGTCCACAATGGTAGTCTGCGGTGATCATTCGGGATCCCGATGCGAACATGTTAGTCAAGAAGTGTGACAAATGCCAACAGTTCGGCGGTGTCCCTCATGTCCCTGCCGAACCACTTTCACCGATTGTAAGCCCATGGCCATTCGCCCAATGGGGGTTAGATTTAATTGGTCCGATGCTTGGAAGGCAAAGGTCAGGTCAAATATGTTGTGGTTGCGATGGACTACTTCACCAAATGGGTAGAAGCCAAAGCCTTAGCAACGATAACGGCAGCCAGAATTGACAATTTAAATGCGGGCGAACATTTGTTGTCGATTCGGAATCCCTACGCCATCGTCACGGATAGCGGTAGGCGATTCGATTCGGAAGTCTTGGGAGTTCTGCGTCCGACTCAAGATCAACTTTGTTCTTTGCTTCACGGCTCACCCCCAATCGAGCGGCGGTCGAGGCAATGAATAAAATTGTCAAGAAGCTATTGAAGCGGCAGCTCGATAAAGCCAAGGGCTGGCGGAAAAACTCCCGAGGCTTTATGGGCCATCCGGACATCCTACCGAGCGGCAGCGGTGAAACACCGTTCTCCATGGCTTCGGCTCGAAGAGGCAATCCCGGTGGAAATCGGAAAGCCTTCTTACGAGCGAAGAACGCCGAGCACAAGCCAACCTTAGGAACGAGGCTTACAAACAACGCGTCTCTCGGTACTATGACTCGGGTCGATCCGCTCTTTCGAGAATCGGAGGCGGGTCATGCGAAAGTCTCGCGGCAACCAAGAATCCTCAAGGAACCCTCGGACCATCCTGGGAGGGACCATACGAAATCATCGGTATCCAGCGATTGGGGACTTATCGACTCAGGGACTCCAACGGAAAGACCCTCGGTCACCCTTGGAATGTGGAGCATTTGAAATATTATTTTAAATGAAGTCGCCTAGCCTACGGTAGGATTGCAATAGAGTCCCAAAAGCCCTCGGCTTCTTTGTATTCACGGCCTTCGGCAGTGTAGCGTTCCCTAGCCTACGGCGGGTTTTTAAATTGTAAAACGCACTCCATATTGTATCTTTGCCTTCGGCAGTTTATCAATGAAAAGGGCATTCGGCCCATATATTCAGAACCTTTGTTGTACCCTTTAAGCTCTTTTCGTTTTTTAAAAGGGTACGGTAGAGACCCTCGGTCGCATTAAAACTACGCAACTTGACATTAGCCTACCGACTAAAGGACAACTTTAGCTCTGAAAATCAAGTTTGGGCTTTGATTAGCCTTCGGCATTCTTAGCCGTCGCTTAGCCTTCGGCAAGTACGACCGTTGTTCTCTAACTTCTATCTAGCCCTCCGCATTTTTGAAGGGATTTTCCTAAGTGTCTTACCGATTGCAAATCAACTTGAATTAACTTGGGCCCTCAAAGTTCGAAAATAAAATATAAAAAAAAATGATGAAACTTTCGATTAAGAAGATGCTCACGACATCAAGAGTACATCAAGGTTACATTAAGAAATGCCCACGACATCAAGATTACATCAAAGTTACATTAAAAATGCCCTCGGCATTAAGTTACATAAGAGAAGAGCGGGACTGGAGAAGAAGCTTCGGAGAAGATTGTCGCTCTGCCGTTCGAGATAGGACTATACCTTTGAGTATCATTGCAGAGCGTCTGAAACTTTCTGTCGGCGGCTTCGCCGGCCGGCATCCCCATCGCCTTGCGATACCCCTCCGGGATCGACTAGGACCTCCTCATGGCGTCCTCTCCTCGTACTCCTCAACCATTTCTTGGTTATGCCTTGGGAAGGGGAAGGATCGGCAATGAAGTTGAGGTTGAGCTTCTTCACCGGGGTTGTACCGTTTGAAGCGGTAGAGCAAGTCCGCCATCTCCAGGCCTACTTCCTTGTCAAGCAAAGTAAAAACTTCGACCGACGGTACCACCCTATTGCCTTCTAGACAGCAGCCTCGATCTTGGAAGCCACGACTCGCTCGGAGTACTCAAAGGCCACTTGGATCGCCTCCCGATTCCCAAGCCTCCTTTGCGATAACTGCGCCCGATTCCAACGCTGCCGACATCTCACCGAGCTTGGCTTGATAACCTTTTACTGCCGTTGGCGCTGCGTATCGCCGCCAAGTTCGCACAGGCTTGGATGGCTTTGCGGCCGGCAACCTTCGCTCTGCCGTCTTCATATGCTTTCTTTGCCTTTTGGCGGCATTAATGGCTCGCAGCGCACAGCCACATATCCATTGAGGCCTAAGCAAAGGAAAACGTTAGACAAAAGGAAAGCGGACGGCAAGAAATTGCTAAAAATGGTAGGCACTTACGAAGCTTGAAGGCGAAAGGCGGCCACCTCCTCCCGAAGGAGCTTCTTGAGAGGTCCTCGATCTCTGACAGCTCCATTTGTGAACCGAGGATCATGGTTCACAAACTGGATCTTGAAGGCAGCAAGGTGACGGGCGCCTCGTCGTCCTTGGCGAGAAGATGGCGAGCGGGCTCGACTTGTCCCCGCGTTTGGAGCGGGTCGGCATCAAGGTCTCACCGTGACCGGCCTTTGCCGGCAGCTTTAGAGGAGGTGCCCTCGGCAGCATACCTCGGTGGGAGACGGACCAGCGGCGGCCGCTGGCATGCGCCGATTCAGCGTTCATCGGCGGCGGCGCTCGTTGAGGGTTAGGTCGTCGGGTCCACCCTCCCGGCGGCGGCGGGGCCGTTCCCTGCCGCCCCTTTTCTTCCCTTGCATGCCGAGCATAAGGCGCCTCTTTGAGGACTCGTTCATCCTCTTTGCCTCGGCAGTCTTCCTCTCTTCGGTCACTGCAAGACGGAACCGGTCAGATTTCTCATTTACGCCATAAACTATCGAAATGGTCAAGTATGCTTACTCTCGGCGGGTGACGAGTGAGCTTTGATGAGGTTGGCGGTGAAGAGAAACGGATAGACCCTCTCCACGGCGGGACCTTGACCTCACCCTCTCGATCTGCGGATCTCCGATTGAGTAGCGCTCGGTGCTTGGTTTACATACAAAGGAATCAAGGAGTCCTACCGAGCGGTAGGATGGCCTACCGCGATTTGGAGCGTGGTGGGAATGTGGAAACGGACGGGTGTCGAGCGACTCCCTCACGGACAAAAGCACCGCCGTTTCCTCCACGACTTCGGGAGGTTGGTATGGCATTGACAAAATGGCCACGCTCGGTAGCCTTCAAGCGATTAGCTTGAACCCGGCCCCATGATCCGCAGACCGGCGGTGTTGGCGTGTACCGTTCGATCTGAAGGCACATGGATGTCCCCAATCTATGCTTTCTGGCAAGCGGAAACCTTCCTACCGATAAATCCCAAGCCGGAAACTCCGTTACCGATCGGCAAGATACGGTCATCAACGATGTTCTGCAAGCGAGGCTACACAACGCCGTATCTAAAGTGCCTAACCAAGGAATAGGGGACTACATCCTTCGGGAGGTCCACGGTAGTCTGCGGTGATCACACCCATTAGCGCCACCCGAAGTTGGGATTGAACTAGCCGAGAGCATAGCCTATCTGCGCGAGGATCCTCTGAGCGGCGGGCTGCGGAGGGAGCCTCACCCCTTGTAGAAATGCGTTCGTGAAGAAGGCGACTTCGCCATCTTTGGATTGCAGAGATTCGGTGGGACACAGGGATCCTCATGCCTACCGAATGCGGGATAAGGTACTCGGCCGAAACCTCGCAATCTCCTCTCGGTGATCTGTTAGGCTCCGGGTATTCTCGCCGAGGACTAGCTCCTTGCCAGACAGCCATCGGCACCCTAGGATTCTTGGGGTAGACTACGAAACCCTCGGTACCGGGAGATGGCTCGGTGGCTGGCTCTCCGCGACCAGTTGAGGCCTCGGTGGCGGCCGGCGCTCGCGTCCCGAGCGCCCTAGACCACATGGCGGCCGTCGCTATAGATAATGAACAACGGCACCGGGCGGTCATTAGCCCATTTCCGATGCCATGTGTCGAGGCGAGCTGGGCCCTTCGCCGAGTATTTCGACATCGGTATCACTTCCATCCTCGGCATCAGGCCCTGCCTCTTCAACATCGGAGTCAAAGAGACCGTCCGATGACTCCTCATCGAACGCGTTGGGCTCACGCTAGGAGAATGACTCGCTATCGGACATCTACAAAAACAGGGAAGAAAGAAAACTAAGGCTCATACCGGATGCTATCCTACCGATCCCTACATCACTACCTATGGCGACTAGACTACCGAACGGAACCCTATGGTCAGTCTAGTTCAAACCAAGGAAGGACGTAACCCTTAAGGTATGCAAAGAAAGAAAGGAGGTGCCGAGCGGTACCTTAGTTTAACCACGAAAAATGGCGCAAAGCGTGCTTGGATCGTCTGGACACAAATCGCCCTTCCTACCGTTTGTAGTCGGCAATCGCTGGTTGCCGTTAGCGAGCGTCGGAAATCGCTTTGAATACCGGAAGCTATCGTCGAAAATTGCCTCTGCAGAGCTCTTGCTTTTCACTAAGTGCAAAGTGAGTCTCCTCCGGTCACTCCTATTTATAGGGCGAGGTTCGCAGGTACACCTCGAAACCAAGCGGTGCGTGTAATCGCGCGGCGCCATCATTGCTTCCGCCACGTGTCGCTCATCATATGGGGCCCGGCGGCGCGCGAAAGTCGAGCGCTCGACGTCCCGCCGCTGTCTCCTCGGCGCGACCTTACGACTACCCAAACGCGTCGACCACGAGCGGGCGAGCGAAGGCTCGAGTTGAGCCCTTCCATTAAATGGGTCTTCCGAGCGGTAGAGGCAGCGTTCCCTTCGGAGGGCAACTTCAAATCCCCTTCCGAGAATTCTCGCAAGAGGACTTGGAGGACTCCTGTTTATACCAAAATGAGCGGCCAATAAACATTTGACACGTGGACCAAGCTGGAGCTATGGGAGCCTTCGGCATCTTATTTACCGATCGCTCTATTAGGGCAACCTTGGCATCTGGGACACGTGGCAGTCTCACAATCAATGTCCACAGTCCCACATCGAAACTCTAAACAAAATGCACACCTCCCAAGGCCTATAAAAGAGGACAACCATCCCAGCTTGGAGGTAATCAATCAGAACTAATGGCATACTGCCTATTGATCTGTAGTTCAAACTTACTAAATCCGTACTTACTTAAGCATCGAAGAGCCTTCGGCCGGTATCACACCGGTACCTAGGACTTACCGAACGTTTGCTATCTTACAGATATAACTTACTACCGAGGCCATAGCATACCGAAGATAACGAAATCACTAAGTTACGCGGGAAAGTGCAGAACCATTTTTCTGCGTCAACAATATATATAATGTAATTACAAAGTCTCATATCTTTTCTTTACTCTTTAGCTTATTAGAGCCCTATAGACACATGGTAGATTTACTATTTACTCCCTACTATATAGAGACCTAGGGTCATGGAAAATTTACTATTTAGTCTGTCATGAATTCGACCAAAACAAACAAATGTCTGTAACTTAGCATTATATAATCGGATTCCGAGCCTCTGCATTTAGCATACGCAGTTCAAAATATCTAAACCATTAAAATTATTCAACTATTTAAGACATGACACATAAGAATTTTTTTTTTCATCATAAAATTGTTTTTTAATTAACAATTATTTTATTGTTAAAAAATTAAATAAATAAAACTAAAAACTCACACCCTTTCCACCACCATAGGGGGAAAGGTTATAACTTCTTTGGCAAAAGGGGCTCAGATTAGGCTGCTCCAATCTTCCTTCCCATTTATTCATAGTGGGCCCTTCTTCCCCCGAAGTCAGAGCCATCAATTGATTGGTGGATGAAAATGATTTTCAAGGCAGGGATGAGATTATCCGGACTCATAATTATTATGAAAAAAGGGCAGTTCACGGTCATAGGCAGAGGGGGTCTGTAGGGATGTGGAGGAGAAAATAAAAAGAGAGGATGGGAGCAATGCAAGGGGCAAGATAGAAGGGTAAGCTTGCAGACAATAGCGGGGGATTTGAATGGTCAAGAAATTGTCAATAACATGTATATAAGAGTAGGGTGGCGGAGATACTAGGTACACCAAATTAAAGAAGACAAGCATCGTCTTCAAATTAAGTGATACATAGATTGACTTTACTTATTTTGTCAGAATTCGGACTAGAAAGAGAAAGAGAGCAAGATCGACACAAATAGAGAGGTAACGATGTCTAGGATGATGCTTATGCTGCTGCTATGCCTCTCAGTTGGGACAATTTCGGTTGTCCATTGTGGGAACCCTTACCTTTTTTTCACATGGAATGTCACCTATGGAACCCTCTCCCCTCTGGGAGTTCCCCAGCAAGTCATTCTCATAAATGGCCAATTTCCTGGACCCAACATCAACTCCACCACCAACAACAACATCGTGCTCAACGTCTTCAACAACCTTGACGAGCCATTCCTTGTGACATGGTGCGTACCTAGCTAATTCCATTCACATATATCCTATAATTAATTAATAAGTTTTTATTTAATTAATTGAGATTAATTATTGCAGGCACGGTCTCCAGCAGAGGAAAAATTCATGGCATGATGGAACCCTTGGAACCATGTGCCCCATTCCCCCTGGTACGAACTACACCTACCAATTCCAAGTGAAAGACCAGATCGGGACCTACATGTACTATCCCACAACTGCCATGCATAAGGCAGCCGGTGCCTTCGGTGGCCTCCGAGTGAACAGTCGCCTGCTCATTCCAGTGCCTTATGCCGATCCAGAGGATGAGTACACTGTCCTCATCGGTGATTGGTTCACCAAAAGCCACACCCAACTAAAGAAATTATTGGACGGCGGTCGTTCCTTGGCCAGGCCAGACGGGGTCCTCATCAACGGCAAATCTTCAAAGGGAGATGGGAAAGACGAGCCCCTCTTCGTCATGAAGCCCGGCAAGACCTACAAGTACAGGATCTGCAACGTGGGGCTCAAGAACACCCTCAACTTCAGGATCCAAGGACACTCCATGAAGCTTGTTGAATTGGAGGGCTCCCACACCGTCCAAAACACCTACGACTCCATGGATGTGCATCTCGGGCAATGTTTCTCCGTGCTTGTGACTGCCGACAAGGACCCCAAGGACTACTACATGGTGGCTTCCACCCGATTCACTAATAGCGTGCTCACCGGCAAAGGCATCATCCGCTACGAAAATGGAAAGGGCCCTGCTTCGCCTGAACTCCCTAAGGCCCCCGTAGGATGGGCATGGTCTCTTAACCAGTTCCGCTCCTTCCGCTGGAACCTCACTGCCAGTGCTGCCAGGCCTAATCCTCAGGGCTCCTACCACTATGGTAAGATTAACATCACCCGCACCATCAAGCTCGTCAACTCCGCTAGCAAGGTGGACGGCAAGCTTCGCTATGCCATCAACGGAATCTCCCACGTGGACCCTGAAACTCCCCTCAAGCTGGCTGACTACTATAAAGTTTACGACAAAGTCTTTAAGTTCAATACCATGAAGGATACTCCCCCAGCCACAGCGGCAGACAAGATCACCATGGAACCCAACGTTGTTAACATAACCATAAGAGATTTCGTTGAGATCATCTTTGAGAACCCGGAGAAGAGCCTTCAGACATGGCATTTGGATGGATACTCCTTTTTTTCCGTCGGGTAAGTTCATATATTTATTATACCTATCTAATTAAGCTAATTAAAGGAAATTAATCATCCTCCCTCTACAGCTCGGAGCCCGGCACGTGGACCCCAGAAAAGAGAAGCAACTACAATCTCCTTGACGCTGTGAGCAGGTACACTGTCCAAGTGTTCCCCAAATCCTGGGCTGCCATCATGTTGACATTCGACAACGCCGGAATGTGGAACGTAAGGTCTGAACAACCGGAGAGGCGCTACCTAGGACAACAGTTTTACGTGGGCGTTGAAAATATTGCACGCTCCCTCAGAAACGAGTATAACATGCCAGACAATGCCCTTGTCTGTGGCATCGTTAAGGACATGCCCAAGCCCGCACCATTCAGCATGTAACCTATTTCCCCGCCATGTCGTGCCGCGTCACACTGTGTGACAGATACAGAGTATAAAGGGACAGCGACGATCCGCAAAACTGTACGCGTGTGAGAGTGTGTGTGTGTGTGTGTAAGAGAGAGAGAGAGAGAGAGAGAGAGAGAGAGAGAGAGAGATCATTGATAGGATTTTTTGTACCTGTGCAAATAGGGTTAAAATCACATAAAATACTTGCAAGAATACAAGATAATTGTAGTATAAATGTCCATGCAAGGTCGTTGTCCCCAAAGATTGTTTGACTAATTTGTAATTACATTAACTCTTAATTAATAATTAAAATAGATTTTATCAAAGATTTTAAAATTATGACTTTGAAAAGGTTAAATTAACAATAAAAGAAATCTGAAAGTTGAGAAATAATAACAGCAAAGAAGAAAAATGTTTCTAAAAAAATAACAATTTAGAGAAAACTAGGGTTTAGCCATCACCGTCACAATCCTATGCAATTCTATCAATTACTTCTGAATTTCCAAAGATATGCTTTGAAGTTTAGGTTTTCCTAATGCATATTTCCTTGTGATGTTCAAGAGAAAACATATATCTAACATGCAATCTGTATGTGATGTTCAGATCAAATATAAACATGCAAGACTCATTAAGCTTTGTGAAAACTCTTTGAAAAACCATGCAACCCTTAAGAGCGTGATGTTTGCCTTAAGTAAACTTACAACTACTAATCACAAGAAGCCCTCCTCAATTTCAGGGTGATTTTCCAACATAAATTGCATCAAATTACTTGTCTACATATCCTAATGGTAATCAATCATTAAAATAAAAAAATAGTTTTAATCGCGGTGATTAATAATTCAAAGTAAGCATGCATCCATTCATAAAAAATTAATACAGTTACATATTCATGTTAAGGCTTATGGCGTTGCCCTAGCAATTTGAATTAGTTACGCATGCTCATAATTTAAATTAAAAAAAAATATCATTAGAATGAATAAGAATGAAAACACCTTAAGGTAGAAAATATTCAAGAACCTTAACAATTACTCTTTGTCTCCCACAATTGCATCCAAGAAAGCGTCCTCAAAACTAGGGCCAACTAAAACCTTAAATATCGCCCTTAAAGCTAGCCGCCCAATCCCTAAGAACCAAGTCTCTTATTGCTACTAGGAATCTGACTAATAATAAAATATATTAAAACATAAAATCCTAATTGAGTTAGGATAAACTGCACAGAAACTGTCCATCCACGTTTTAGCGTCAAATCACCTCCAAATCCGGCTCAAGGTAGGTTGTTTTAGGATAAACCCATCCAACATCACCTTGGGCTCCAAAAATGCAATTCAAGCCCAAAACGTCACTATTCCAGCACTGCACATCGCTCCTTTATTTATACGCTAGGAAATCACCGCTTGGTGGCCGAATATGATATTTTGATATTGTCAAGCCAACTGACTCATGAACGTCCTCCAACTTAGAATTACCCCAAAATTCATCCATTTGACCACGTTTTGCTTCAGAAGAAGTCGAAAGTCCTATATTGAAAATATAATTTAAAGTATCAAAATTCTTCCAAAATATACTAAGAACAGGGTTAAATATATAATATAAAATCTACTCATCAATCATTATTAAGATTTTTTGTATTTCTTCACAGCCAATTTAAGCAAAGAGAGTTAGAAGAATGGTAAAGAATAAGAAGGGTTTGGCACAACATAAAAGATTGTCTCATTATGTGTGCATCAACCCTCAAGAATTATGCCATTACATTTTCCTATCAAATAAAAAAAAAAAGACAAAAAAAAAAGACAAACAAATATACCATTACATTTTTGTACTTCCATTTTATTTATATGTTATAATCTCTTTCTTAATTACATTTTCCCAGTTCATTTTGCCCATTTATGATTTTCCTCATTATATGTATACATATAATATATATATATATCATGTAATTACAAAGTCTCATATCTTTTCTTTACTCTTTAGCTTTATAGAGCTCTATAGACGCATGGTAAATTTAGTATTTACTCCCTACTATTTAGAGTCCTAGGGTCATAGTAAATTTACTATTTAGTCTGTCATGAATTCGACCAAAACAAACAAATGTCTGTCACTTAGCATCATATAATCGGATTTCAATCCTCTGCATTTGGCATACGCATTTCAGAATATCTGAACCATGAAAATTATCCAACCGTTTAGGACATGACACATAAGCTTTTTTTTTCATCAGAAAATTGTTTTTTAATTAACAATTATTTTATTATTAAAAAATTAAATAAATAAAACTAAAAAATCACGCCCTTTCCACCACCATAGGGGGAAGGGGTTACAACTTTGGCAAAAGGAGCTCAGATTAGGCTGCTCCAATCTTCCTATCCATTCATTCATAGTGGGCCCTTCTTCTCCGTAAGACAGAGCCATCAATTGATTGGTGGATGAAAATGATTTTCAAGACAGGGATGAGAGTATCCGGACTCATAATTATTATGAAAAAGGGCAAGACACGGTCATAGGGAGAGAGGGTCTGTAGGGATGTGGAAGAGAGAAAAAAAGAAGAAGAGAGGATGAGAGCAATGCAAGGGGCAAGATAGAAGGGTAAGCTTGCAGACAATAGCGGGGGATTTGAATGGTCAAGAAATTGTCAATGACATGTATATAAGCGTAGGGTGGCGGAGATACTAGGTACACCAAATTAAAGAAGACAAGCATCGTCTTCAAATTAAGTGATACATAGATTGACTTTACTTATTGTGTGAGAATTCGAACTAGAGAGAGAGAAAGATTGACACAGATAGAGAGGTAACGATGTCTGGGATGATGCTTATGTTGCTGCTATGCCTCTCAGTTGGGACAATTTCGGTTGTCCATTGTGGGAACCCTTACCTTTTTTTCACATGGAATGTCACCTATGGAACCCTCTCCCCTCTGGGAGTTCCCCAGCAAGTCATTCTCATAAATGGCCAATTTCCTGGACCCAACATCAACTCCACCACCAACAACAACATCGTGCTCAACGTCTTCAACAACCTTGACGAGCCATTCCTTGTGACATGGTGCGTACCTAGCTAATTCCATTCACATATATCCTATAATTAATTAATAAGTTTTTATTTAATTAATTGAGATTAATTATTGCAGGCACGGTCTCCAGCAGAGGAAAAATTCATGGCATGATGGAACCCTTGGAACCATGTGCCCCATTCCCCCTGGTACGAACTACACCTACCAATTCCAAGTGAAAGACCAGATCGGGACCTACATGTACTATCCCACAACTGCCATGCATAAGGCAGCCGGTGCCTTCGGTGGCCTCCGAGTGAACAGTCGCCTGCTCATTCCAGTGCCTTATGCCGATCCAGAGGATGAGTACACTGTCCTCATCGGTGATTGGTTCACCAAAAGCCACACCCAACTAAAGAAATTATTGGACGGCGGTCGTTCCTTGGCCAGGCCAGACGGGGTCCTCATCAACGGCAAATCTTCAAAGGGAGATGGGAAAGACGAGCCCCTCTTCGTCATGAAGCCCGGCAAGACCTACAAGTACAGGATCTGCAACGTGGGGCTCAAGAACACCCTCAACTTCAGGATCCAAGGACACTCCATGAAGCTTGTTGAATTGGAGGGCTCCCACACCGTACAAAACACCTACGACTCCATGGATGTGCATCTCGGGCAATGTTTCTCCGTGCTTGTGACTGCCGACAAGGACCCCAAGGACTACTACATGGTGGCTTCCACCCGATTCACTAAGAGCGTGCTCACCGGCAAAGGCATCATCCGCTACGAAAATGGAAAGGGCCCTGCTTCGCCTGAACTCCCCAAAGCCCCCGTAGGATGGGCATGGTCTCTTAACCAGTTCCGCTCCTTCCGCTGGAACCTCACTGCCAGTGCTGCCAGGCCTAACCCTCAGGGCTCCTACCACTATGGTAAGATTAACATCACCCGCACCATCAAGCTCGTCAACTCCGCTAGCAAGGTGGACGGCAAGCTTCGCTATGCCATCAACGGAATCTCCCACGTGGACCCTGAAACTCCCCTCAAGCTGGCTGACTACTATAAAGTTTACGACAAAGTCTTTAAGTTCGATACCATGAAGGATACTCCCCCAGCCACAGCGGCAGACAAGATCACCATGGAACCCAATGTTGTCAACATAACCATAAGAGATTTCGTTGAGATCATCTTTGAGAACCCGGAGAAGAGCCTTCAGACATGGCATTTGGATGGATACTCCTTTTTTTCCGTTGCGTAAGTTCATATATTTATTATACATATCTATCTAATTAAGCTAATTAAAGGAAATTAATCATCCTCCCTCTACAGCTCGGAGCCCGGCACGTGGACCCCAGAAAAGAGAAGCAACTACAATCTCCTTGACGCTGTGAGCAGGTACACTGTCCAAGTGTTCCCCAAATCCTGGGCTGCCATCATGTTGACATTCGACAACGCTGGAATGTGGAACGTAAGGTCTGAACAACTGGAGAGGCGCTACCTAGGACAACAATTTTACGTGGGCGTTGAAAATATTGCACGCTCCCTCAGAAACGAGTACAACATGCCAGACAGTGCCCTTGTCTGTGGCATCGTTAAGGACATGCCCAAGCCCGCACCATACAGCATGTAACATATTTCACCGTCATGCCATGCCGCTTCACACTGTGTGACAGATACAGAGTAGAAAGGGACAGCGACGATCCGAAAAATTGTACGTGTGTGAGTGTGAGAGAGCGAGATCATCATTAAGATTTTTTGTATTTCTTCGCAGCCAATTTAAGCGAAGAGTGTTAAAAGAATGGTAAAGAATAAGAAGTGTTTGGTACAGCATAAAAGATTGCCTCATTATGTATGCATCCACCCTCTAGAATTATGCCATTACATTTTCCTGTCAGAAAAAAAAAAAAAAGAAAGGAGAAACGAATATGCCATTACAGTTTTGTACTTCCATTTTATTTATACATTATAATCTCTTTCTTAATTACATTTTCCCAATTCATTTTGCCTATTTTTTATTTTCCTCAACATATACAAAACGTTACATTTGCGAAACTATCATATTGCATCCTTAATCTTACGGATCGCTATGCTTCAGTTTCTCGAGCACGTATCAACCAATGAAGACTGAAATGCAGACAGCGCAGAAGGGTGGTGACTCGATTGACCGATTCCTTCTTCGTTTGAAGCATATTCGTGATCAATTGCACTATGTTGGTGTGATAACAGTATAAGAAAGAAGAATTGAGACTGAAGGAAGAAGATGAATATTTAAGAAGAACTCAGGGAAGAAGAGAGAATTTGCTTTATGTTTAATCTTTTTAATCGTGTATTTAATTACAGAGAGATATAGTTTCTTTTATATCAGAAGTCCTATAACTAATGCTTAACAAACTAACTAATTACAGCTGTGACATGTGAGCCACACGTGCCAACACTAACAAACTCTTAGCTAACTATTACTGTTATCATTCCCCCTCAAACCCAGCTCTAGGTTGCCCAACCTCATGTTTGCACAATGACTCAAGAAAATTGGACTATGTAGTCCTTTAGTAAAGACATCAGCTAGTTGTTCTTGAGTAGGAATATACTGGACAGTAAGATCATTCCTTTGCACCCTTTTGCGCACGAAATGGAAATCAATGTCGAGGTGCTTGATGCGTGAGTGATATATAGGATTAGAACTAAGAGCCAAAGCAGACAAATTATCACATGAAATTGTAGGAGGCTCAGGTAAGCATACTTTCAAATCCAACAAGACCTGTCGAATCCAAGCTAAATCTGCAGCTGTATTGGCCAATGCCCTGACTCTACTTCAGAACTTCTAGACACAGATCCCTGCTTTTAGATTGCCAAGAAATAGGATTATTTCCAAGAAATATCGCAAATCCTGTGGTAGACTGCGTGTATTCAAGTCTCCAGCCCGATCTGCATCACTTTGTAGGCCTGCAGATGCCAAGGGCGTAGTGAAGTGAATGCCATACTTGTATGGTACCTTGAATATACCTTAATATACGTTTGACCAAATCAAAATGTGCTTCTGTAGGTGTAGTCATATACTGACAAACAGTATTGATGAATATGACAAGTCTGGCCTTGTGAATGTCAAATACTGTAAGGCACCTACAAGACTCCGATACAAGGTTGGATCAGTTAATGGCTGCCCCTCTGTTCTTAATACCTGATTATGTGGCTTGCAGGGAGTTGGACAAGCTTTACAATTGGTCATCCCTGCTTTATTTAACAACTCCTGAGCATACTTGGTCTGATGAACAAAGATACCTCCTGTGGAATCATAAGACACCTGAAGACCTAAAAAATATGCAAGTCTGCCCATGTCTTTCATGTCAAATACAGCTCCTAAATCATCAATAACTGTTTGAACCAACTGAGGACTTGAACCAGTCAAAATAATATCATCTACATACAGTAGTAAAATCACAATATCAGAACCTTCATGCTTGACAAACAGACTTGGGTCAGAATGGGAGGACTTAAAGCCTAAGGCTGGAAGATAACCTGTAAACTTGGCATTCCAAGCCCTTGGTGCCTGTTTAAGGCCATAGAGGGACTTGGCCAACCTACACACAAACTCTGGATGCTGGGAATCTTCAAAACCTGGAGGCTGCCGCATGTAAACTTCCTCTTCCAGATCACCATGTAAAAAAGCGTTCTTAACATCTAACTGGCGCAAACTCCACTTATTCATGGCTGCCAAACTAAGTATCAGTCTCACAGTTGTATGTCTGACAACTGGGCTGAAAGTTTCACCAAAATCCAGACCTTGTTGTTGGCTGAATCCTTGTGCCACTAAACGAGCTTTATACCTTGCAATTGAACCATCGGCATTGCGCTTGATTTTGTAGATCCATTTACTTCCAACTATATTTTTCCGGGAAGGACATGGCACTAGAGACCAAGTTCCCTGCATTTGTAATGCTTCAAGTTCTTCATGCATTGCTTTAACCCAAGCAGGAGATTGAGCAGCTATGCGATAAGACGAAGGTTCATCATCTGCAGCAATAACAGGAATGGTAGTATGGTAACATTGACAATCTGAAAAAGGTTTCAGTTTGCTAATTCCATTCTTAGCCCGAGTTTGCATAGGATGTGTATTACCAGATGGAACAGAAAGAGCAGATATATCAGAGACAAAAGAAGAATTAACATCAGATGCAGAAATGACAGGCACAAGGACTTGTAATTGATGAGCATTTAAAACAGATGCTATAGAATCTGAAGGAGATACCGCATGAGAAATGGAAGGACTAGTGTCTGCCGGATCAGAGGCTGCAGGATCATATGCCAAATTATCAGCACCTTCTACAGAAGTAGGAGTAGCAGAAGTTGTCACGGGAACGAGAAGTGGAACCCGGATAGAAGCAGACTGTGAGGGCATGGATAATACCGGAGAAATAGATGCCGGAAGCCTCTTAAAAGGATGACAAGTTTCATCATGGATAACATGCCTAGATATCACCAATTTGCCTGTGAAAGGATTATAACAAATGACACCTTTATAACCTGGTGCATATCCAAGAAAAACACATTGAGCTGTGCGAGATTGAAGCTTATGCTCAGTATAAGGTCTCAAATATGGATAAATTGCAGTGCCAAACACCTTAACATGTGTGATATCAGGAACCAAGCCAAAAAGTCTATAATAGGGAGACTGAAGATCCAAACTTTTACTAGGCATCCTATTAATCAAATACGCAGCATGAGCAACGGCATGAAACCAAAACTGACATGGAAGATGAGCAGCAGTCAAAAGAGTAATAGAGGTTTCAATAAGATGTCTATTCTTCCTCTCAGCTAAACCATTTTGCTGAGGAGTGTATGGACAGGATAATTGATGTTCAATGCCCTTAGAAGCCAAATAATCAGTGAACAACCTACTAGTAAACTCCCCTCCCCCATCACTTTGCAAACACTTGACTGAAGCAGCAAACTGAGTAACAATCATGGCATGAAACCGGAGAAAAGTAGCATAAACTTCTGATTTATTATAAAGTGGATACAACCACATATAGCTAGTACACTCATCAACAAAGATCACATAAAACCGAAAGCCATCAACAGATTTCATACCATGAAGGAAGTTGAGGTTCCACCCCAAAACCAATTGGCAATGAGGGGAGTAGCCCAACTCCTTATAAACCCAGGCTAGGTCCCTTAACATTTCAATGTGGGACAAACACTCTCAACACGCCCCCGCACATGTGGCGAACTTTCAAGCCTAACACGTGGACAACACATATTAGGTGACGTGGGAGCACGTGTGGCCGTTGGGCCCAACACGTGAAGCCTTGCTCTGATACCATGATAACAGTATAAGAAAGAAGAATTGAGACTGAAGGAAGAAGATGAATATTGAAGAAGAACTCAGGGAAGAAGAGAGAATTTGCTTTCTGTTTAATCTTTTTAATCGTGTATTTAATTACAGAGAGATATAGTTTCTTTTATATCAGAAGTCCTATAACTAATGCTTAACAAACTAACTAATTACAGCTGTGACATGTGAGCCACACGTGCCAACACTAACAAACTCTTAGCTAACTATTACTGTTATCAAACATATACAAAACGTTACATTTGCGAAACTATCATATTGCATCCTTAAAGTTTTTTTGTATCACTCATGGTCCCTAGCGTTAATATGGGTGCTCTTAAATAGTTCATCTGTCAAAAAAACTGTTACATTCAAGGATATAATCGTCATATCAATCCAAAATTATAAAATATATTTTTTTTTAATCTCCTTCCCTTCTCTCTTTCTTTCTTCTTCTTCTTTCTCTCTCTCTTTTTTTCTTCTTCTTCCTTTTATTCTTCTTCTTTATCTCCACCAGTAGTTTAAAATCTGAGAGTGGTTGATGGCCTTTTTTTTTTTTTTTTTGTGGGGTTCCAATAATAAACGGATTGTAAAACAGGTAATGGCCTTGTTTTATAAAAGGAAAAAGGAAAGAAAAGAAAAGGTGGTTTCTAGCTTAGCTCCTGCAATGGAGGTGTGGGTGGTAGGTTGCCTCCCAGGGCAGGGTCGAATAATGGAAGTGTTTATGTCTCTAGGATCATGCCTCACAACATACAGCCGTTTATCTCCTCTAGCATAAAAAAAAAAAAACAAATCAAAAAGAAAATTGCATTAAAAGAAGGAAAACAAAGAAAAAAATAATGGTCAAACCGCATCTATATACATCAAATAGTCCCATGTGAAGATACCCAGAGAAGAGATAAGGAATGAGAGAAAGAAGAAGAATAAAAGAAAGACTGTAAGAAGAAGATAGAAAGAGAGAATGGAAGGAAATAAAATATATATATATATATTATAATTTTGGATTGATTTGATGATTATTATATTCCTAGATTTAACAGTTTTTTGATAGAATGACTATTTAAGAGTATCCATATTAACGTTAGGGACCATGAGTCATACAAAAAACTTTAAGGATGCAATATGATAGTTTCGTAAACGTCAGGGATGTTTTGTGATAAAAAGCCAAATATATATATTACAAAGTCTCATCTTTTCCTTTACTCTTTAGCTATCAAGGGTGGGTACGGTTCGGGTTGGACCGATTTGTGCCTCAAATTAGAATCGATCTGATACTATTCATCTAGTTTGGTTCGATTCGATTTTAATAAAAAAAATTCAAAAACTGTCTGGTTTGGGTTGAACTAGTTTCGGTCCGGTTCGATTTTGAACCGGAGTATAAAAATTATTTTTTAATACAATTCTCAACTGAAATATTATTATTATTACTTGAAAATTAACAAATTATTCAATTTCATATAAAAATAAATATTAAAGTTAGAAAAGAGAGATATTTTGAAATTGAACTTGGATTAATATTTTCTTTTTTTTTGTTAAATTAAAAATATAGCATTAAATATAAATATCTATTGAAAGTATATATTTTTTAATTTGATTGGTTCAGTTTGGTTCGGTTTGTGAAAACATAGAACCAAATCCAAAACTAGTTCGAACTGGTCTGGTTCGGTTTTTGACCGATTGTTGACTTTTGGTCAACTTAGTTTTAGGGTTTGGTTCGGTGCCGTTCGGCTCGGATTTCTGATTCGCCGGTTTGAGTGCCCACCCCTATTAGCTATATAGAGCCATATAGACACGTGGTAAATTTACTATTTACTCCCTACTATATAGAGACCTAGAGTCGTGGTAAATTTACTATTTAGACTGTCATGAATTCGACCAAAACAAACAAATGTCTGTCACTTAGCATCATATAATCGGATTCCGAGCTTCTGCATTTAGCATCTACATTTCAAAATATCTGAACCATTAAAATTATCCAACCGTTTAAGACATGAAACATAAGCTTCTTTTTTTTTTCATAAAAAAATTGTTTTTAAATTAACAATTATTTTATTGTTACAAAATTAAATATATAAAACTAAAAAATCACTCCCTTTCCACCACCATAGGGGAAGGGGCCAATAACTTCTTTGGCAAAAGGAGCTCAGATTAGGCTGCTCCAATCTTCCTTCCCATTATAGTGGGCCCTTCTTCTCCCTAAGTCAGAGCCATCAATTGATTGGTGGATTACGTCCCTTAACTAGAAGAAGATAGCTTTGGGGGTCGTTGTGGTTTAGCTGTATTTGGTGGGGCTTGTTGTGGTAAGAGCAACTCCAGCAAGGAGCTGAGCCCAAGGCTGGGGAGAAAAACCAAAACCTGTTTCTAGCAAGGAGCCCAGGGCGGGTGCAAGGTGGGACCCGACAACTGGTGGCCTGAGGCAAGGTTGGCCCAAGCTCCACCCTCGTTTTGGTCTTGGCGTCATCGCTCTGATCGCTAAAGTCCACGTGTCGCACTCTGGGCTCTCCGATCAGATTTTTTTTCTCCAATCCAACAACAACCAATTTTTGTGCAATAAAAAAATGAACAAAAATCAAAATTTTTTCTATAAATAATCAATTTTTTTTTTCTATAAATACCAAAATTTTATCCGATTGAGATATGAATTTTATAATAAATATTGACATGTACGAACCCAAAAATCTTATCCGAAAATATTATCCAAATGAATTGTTTAGGTAAATAAATTTGTGAAAAAAACAAAAAAATGAATAGTAATTTCCCTTTGCCAAAGCAATGGGTGGAAACACACAATACTATTTGCAAGGGCAACCACTATTCATGTGAATAGTGGCTGCCCTAGCTCCCCCCTGCCATGGCAATGGGCAAATGGGTAGAGTTGTTCTAAGGGGAAAAGGAAAAGGGGAGTTGTTTTCCACACACCAAATCTCATCCCCATCGACTGGGACATCGGAAGAAACAAGTGTTTTGACAGAAGTATGGTGGTTAGGGTGGCGTGGGAGTGGGTAGGGGTTGGGAGGGGGAGTCGGCTTTCTGGTTTTGTAATTTTTTTTTATAAATATTTTAGATTGAATTAAAGTTTTTTTGTTATTAGATTTTTCAAGATTTGCTAACGTGTGATATTTTAAACGATTAAATTATTAAAATGGTTCATATATTGCGAAATGCAGATAAATGCATGAACACTAAATACAAAGGCTCGTGATCTCACACTTTTTCATATTAAAAAATTTAAAATAACAAAAAAAAAATCAAATAATGGATCCTATTTATATGGAACATAACTATCCATTATATTTTTTAATTCTAAAATAATTTTTTTTTTTTTTAAAAAAAAAAATCTCACAGGCGTGGAAGCGTGTGCAAATAAGCTAGTTTTTCTTGAGCAAGGATCTATCTCGTGTCAGGTACTGCATGGTTCCACTCTGCAAGAACTCCGAATAATTCTCTTGAAGCCCATCCTCTTCATCATAAATGATCCGCTTGCCCCGAAATGACCTGACCCAATAGGGAAATCCCAATTCATTGGGCCTTTCAATACAATCAAATAGAAAGCCCCAAGGATGGGATCAACAATATTTACCATTAGATAAGGAAAAGTTAGTTTGTTATAACCAATATTGTATAAGTTGACGACAAAAAAGTTGTATCGCAATTGTAACATTAATATTGTATAAGTTTGCCTAATATTCTCTTTAATGAGTATTCTTGCCGACATCCTTTTTATATTTACTTATTTTCTAAGACTTAATTTGTTACATCAATATATTTTATCTATTTTATCAACATGGAGATGAAAATCTCCCAGTAATTATCCAACACGTACGTATGAGATGAAAATTTATTTTTCTCCGTAAAGATAATTACGACCAAATGTTACATAAAAGCAGCGTTGCTCATATTTGGTACTTTTCTGATAATTTTGATTTTTGAACTTGAGAAGAAACTGAAATAGCAAATACAGCCAAACAGAAATAGCAAACATTCTTTATCTTTAGTAAAGACATACTAAATTAAAGATGGCTCCATTTGTTATTTTCGCACATGATAATATTTCATGTGGAATTTCCTGACGTAGTCTTGGTTGTTGGTGCATGCGTTTGAGAGAGAGAGTCTAAAGGGGAGGAAAAGAAAATGAAAGGGCAGGCGCAAAGTAAGGGACAAGAAAGAAGGGTGAGCTGAGAGACGATCCCGGAAAGTTTGAATGGTTGAGAAATTGTGAAAGAGGTGTATAAAAGGGAAGGGTTGGGAAGGATGAAGATCGTAGAAGAAGACCCAAGTATCTTCTTCTTCGAATAAATATAAGGGACAGAAATAATAATTGCTTGAGGAAAGGGTTGAATAGTGGTGAAATAAGAGAGATGAGTTCCGTGATGTATATGCTGTTGCTCTGCCTCTCGGCTGGTTTAATATCGGTGGTCCGGGGTGAAGACCCTTACCTGTACTTCACATGGAATGTCACCTACGGAACCATCTCTCCCCTCGGAGTCCCCCAACAAGGAATTCTCATCAATGACCAGTTTCCGGGACCCAACATCAACTCCACCAGCAACAATAACATCGTGCTCAACGTCTTCAATAACCTTGATGAACCACTCCTTTTCACATGGTACGTATATGTACTTACGCGTTCATTGATTTACATATTCCAATTTAATTAATAAAATTATTTGTATCACATTTATTTATTGACTACTTTGCTGACCACATCTTCAATAAAAATTGAATTAATTCATGCAGGAGCGGTGTCCAGCAGAGGAAGAACTCATGGCAAGATGGAACCCTTGGAACTATGTGTCCCATCCCCCCTGGTCAGAACTACACCTACCGCTTCCAGGTCAAGGACCAGATTGGGAGCTACTTTTACTATCCCATCACTGCCATGCACAGAGCATCCGGTGGCTTCGGTGGCCTCCGCATCAACAGTCGTCTGCTGATCCCCGTTCCTTATGCTGATCCAGAGGATGACTATACTGTCCTCATTGGTGACTGGTACGCAAAAGGCCATACCGCTCTCAAGAAACACTTGGACAGCGGTCGCTCCATGGGAAGGCCTGACGGTGTCATCATCAACGGCAAATCAGCGAAGGGAGACGGCAAAGACGAGCCCCTCTTCACCATGAAGCCAGGCAAGACCTACAAGTACAGGATCTGCAACGTGGGGCTCAAGAACTCCCTCAACTTCAGGATCCAAGGCCACCCAATGAAGCTTGTTGAGATGGAGGGCTCCCACACCATGCAGAACACCTACGAGTCGCTTGATTTGCACTTGGGACAATGCTTCTCGGTGCTTGTGACTGCCGACAAAGACCCCAAGGACTACTACATGGTGGCCTCCACCCGATTCACCAAGAAGGTGTTGACCGGCAAAGGCATCATGCGCTACGAAAATGGTAATGGCCCAGCGTCCCCCGAGCTCCCCGAGGCTCCTGTAGGATGGGCCTGGTCTCTCAACCAGTTCCGTTCTTTCCGCTGGAACCTCACTGCCAGTGCTGCCAGGCCTAACCCTCAGGGCTCTTACCACTACGGCAAGATCAACATCACCCGCACCATGAAGATCGTTAACTCCGCCACCAAGGTCGATGGCAAGCTCCGCTATGCTATCAACGGAGTCTCCCACGTGGACCCCGAAACCCCACTCAAGCTGGCTGAGTACTATGGAGTTGCCGACAAGGTCTTCAAGTACGACACCATCCAGGATGAGCCCCCCGCCACAGTTGAAGACAAGGTCACCTTGGCACCCAACGTTGTCAACCAGACCTTCCGTAACTTCGTGGAGATCATCTTTGAGAACCACGAGAAGAGCATTCAGTCGTGGAATTTGGATGGATACTCCTTCTTTGCGGTCGCGTAAGTAATTTAGATATGGGATTTTTTTTATAAATTATTATTATTAGTTCAATAACTAATGAATGACTATTTGCACCGCATGCATGCAGCATTGAGCCCGGGAGGTGGACCCCAGAAAAGAGAAACAACTACAACCTTTTGGACGGTGTGAGCAGACATACCATCCAGGTGTTCCCCAAATCCTGGGCTGCCATCATGTTGACCTTCGACAATGCTGGAATGTGGAATGTGAGGTCAGAACAATCCGAGAGGCGCTACCTTGGACAACAGTTCTATGTGAGTGTTCTCTCTCCAGCACGCTCCCTCAGGGACGAGTACAACCTGCCAGACAACACCCTCGTCTGCGGCGTTGTCAAGGATTTGCCTAAGCCCCCTCCATACAGCGCCGGCGCCTAAACTCTGATCTCATAATCTACGTACTATGTATAAATAAGAGTTCGTACTAGTGTACTGTACAACAAAGAGGAATGGTCTGGCTGATGATCATGCATGTGTATCAACCCTTTCCAAAATGCAATAAATTTTCAATTCTAATATATTTATATATATTTATTCTTAATCAAATAATAAACAAATATAAAATTAAAGAACCAAAGAGTATGTAATATTCCCTTTTCATATATTGTCATGCATTACATATCAAATTAAAAATAAGATCCACTACTCAAATGTACCGAAATTGTTAGGTGAACATGAAAAACCTATATATGTAGCCATATGTATATGGTTACTACAAGTACACACTCACGATGGATTTCACCCAAGCCCAACCCATCGGGCTTGAGAAAGCCCATTGGTCTTTCTTCTCTGGGCATTTTAGTCTAAATTTGAGATGTCACACAACTGATGTATTATCGTAATACGTTTTAAGAAATAATTTAAAAAAATAATAAGTATCTATTTTTTTTAAAGGATGGTATAAATAAATATGTAAATGTTTGGTGATGTGTTCAAGAAAAACATCTGAGTGAGTGCACCAAAATTAATGTGCTAATCAGGACTTACCTGCGGGCCTAACGGGCCGGGCTAGACTCCATGAGAGCTAGCGTTTTTTTTTTCATCAGTCCAGTGCAGTGCAGTACGTACTAACGCCTTTTCTTTGAAAAAGTAGTTTGGTAGGGGTCTATCTTTCTTTTTAAATTTTTTTTAATTTTGGTCACTCTGAGAGACAGATCACTTTGAGTTTGAGGTCCGGGGTCTATCTCAAAACATTCCCCTTCCTAGGGAAATTTGAAGGTTTTTTTTTGGCTGAAGGGAAATTTCAAGTTTAAACCCACATTTTCATTCCTAACTGTTAAATTCAGAGAGATGGGTCCACTACTAACAACACCGATATTGTCCTCAACTTAACCACCTACAAAGCCAAGTAAGTGTGAGGTTTTATCACAAAAGGCCTAAGTAATATTAGTAGTGGAATCATTCATTATATATTGTATTTTATTTAGTCAAGTTTCCGATGTGAGACTTATATTCTTCAACATGCCCTCACGTGGGACCACTACATAGTGTGAGCTACACATGGAGCCAAGTCCACATTGGAGTCAATCATTCAAGCCCAACACGTGAACACCACGTATTGGGTAAGGAGTATGGGTAACATTCAAGCCCAACATGTGAACACCACATATTGGGTAAAGGTAAAGGCCCAATTCAGGCTCAATCAATCAACCCGCTTTGATACCATGTTAAATTCAGAGAGATTGGCCAGCGGTCCACTACTAACAACACCGATATTATCCTCAACTTAACCACCTACAAAGCCAAGTAAGTGTGAGGTTTTATCACAAAAGGCCTAGATAATATTAGTAGTGGAACCATTCATTATATATTATATTTTATTTAGTCAAGTTTCCGATGTGAGACTTATATTCTTCAACACTAACAAACAGCTAGATCAACATATCAGTCCTATCAGAGAAGATGGTGTGGTGTCCATGCATGCGCAGATGAACCCAATTTTGTTTGTGATGCTTACTTACACTCACCCAGATAGACGGTGACGAATCTTTACATCTTAAGTGATTTAGGACCACCTCTCTCTCTCTCTCTCTCCCGACGATAGTAATGATCGATATTGTCCTTGATGTTCTTGTAGTATGGCAACCACTACTAATGTAAACGGCCTCCTCTGACCCTCCGCAAATACCAAACAGATGATCAAGTTTTATTGATTTTGTTGATTCATGATATTATTGCTAAAAAGTTTTGTGTATGGAGCTACAGTGTAGAAACTCAAGAATAATACTTTAGGAATGATTATGCAAGCGAGCGAGCGTCAACTAATCGAAAACCACTAAGAAGTATAATCAAATAAAAAGACAAACTGCTTGCTTCTATTGGGATCTCTGAGACTTTGCATCACCATATTTGGGACTCTCTCTCCTCCTGTTTGTTTAATGATTTGTGTAGGGTTTCTGTTTTTGCTGTTTAGTGTTTGTGTTGGGCCTTAGCCCTCCTTGTTACCAAAAAATAAATAAAAAATAAAAAGACAAATGCCATTTGTGCTCCTTACAAATGAATTAGATTGGATGAAGGGACTGCATTATAGATTGAGAACAAATAAAGTGTCTCTTATTTAAGGAAATAATGTGCATATTTAAGTGGATAAGAGCATTTATCATTGTGTCCGAAATCTATGTTTAGTTCCCCCTCCCCAATTGCTTATATCAAATGTGAGGTTCATTTACCTAAGTAGATAACCTATGTGAATGAACGGAAAGTAACCTCATCAAGAAGTTATATGTAGAATTTGCGTGATTAACCCAAGACTTGGCAAAATTATTCAATCACTGTAATGAACTTGGACTGTATTGAGTGTCCTGAGCACTTAATCTTTCATGTGTATGTTGTACGTGATTTTGTCAGATCTAACTCAAACTACAAGAAAAGCATAATTTTGTCTCGATGTGTAAGCATGTTCGTTTTAATTTATTTTAGTCAAAATCAGATTCCATTAAAAGCCAAAAAGGCAAGCAAACAACACACATGTCAATGGCACGATAGAACTACAAAGTTCGCAAACCCAGCATAAAAACAAAAATAACAAACAATTAGCCCAACAAAACAACACACATATTCCACAGGCGTACCTCGAATACAATCAAAGCCCAAAATCAGGCATAAAGCTCAGTTCACACCCCCGTGCCCAAAAATGAGGGGAGACACCGCCGCCACACAAAACAACACAGCTGCATACAAAAGACTCACAGATCTGCCGCCAGGACCAAAATTCCCCCAAACACTGAACCACGCCAACATAAGGACATCCACCCAAGCATCAGCTTCAACAAACCAGAACAAAGAACCCAACAACCAATCATAGCAAGATTAGGGAAATCACAACCTGAAGCCCCAAAGGACCAACACCAAGAGAGTGGAAGGAGGTTATGCAAGCAAAAGAGCAAGAGCTCTACACACCTTCCAATAGGGAACGTGAGAAATCGCCTTTAGGATTAGCAGAGAGAGTAAACATGAGGATCCCTTCAAGGAGAAGCGGCTTTTAGGTCAAATGTTTCATTTTACTTGGGAAACATGGGAATCGACATTTTAAGTTTTCAAGAAATGAAGGGGAAAATGTAGCTATGACAGGTCATACTCAACGATGAAATTCAGGCTCCAACTCCCATCCATTTTGTGGTGTATAAAAAGTTGCAATCAATTATATTTTTCGCAAGATGATACTGATGGAAGAAATGAGAGAACTATTACCCAGTGTCTATAAATTCAATTAACCTTCTTGATGTCAACTTGACTCCGGGTTATCCACGTAACGACAAGATTGAAGGCTATGATCAGAAGACGTAAAGGTACCAGGGCCGGAGAAAATTTACCCGCAAATGACAAAAAAGGAAAAGAAAAATACAAACATACGTAGCAGTATGGACTTGCAGGATAGCACTAGCAGTGTGAATATGATATTACAAGAATGGCTAACACTTGCTGCTCAAGCTAAACAATTTTCAAGTAACAGCTGCCATCACTCGCTGCAAAAGCTAATCATCTCTACAATCTGCCAGCAGCAGTGAGTAGCATATCTCTCAAAACCAAGTTTTTTCCCTCATCATGATTTAGCTTCAAGGCTAACATCACCAACCCCAAGGTTACACTTAAGACAATTGAAAACCTGCATCACAAGCTATGAAACTAGAAATAAAGTAGATACATTTGTGCTACTGAACAAAACAAAGCACAGCTGGAATGGTCATTATTAAGTTGGAAGGTTGATACACTATCAAACTCAAGTTACAACAAGTATCTGGTCTGTTTTTTTTCTGTTATTGCCTGTTTAAATTAAGCATGGCAATCCTCTCCGAATTCTAAGTTGAGCAATCAGAAAACGGATTATTTCAGACTTGAATGAGAGAATAGAGGTAGAGAAGAAAATAACAGAACACAACTGTGAGGAGAATCCCACCCCTAATCAAACACCTACTTGTACCTCTAACGCAATCTTGATATACTGGTATTATTTGTTTAATCACCAAACCCCAGGGAACCATTTACCTCTGGGGGGAATCCACAGTCCGAACATTTGCACCTGTCATTCCTTCAATTCGGTCTTTGGTTATCTCCACAAAGTGACCTACTATTTCATGGAACTGCTTGAGCCCTGACAGCGGGAGAATTATGGAGGAGCGATCAGAACCTGCAACCTGCAATTTTAACGGAATTCTAAAGATATTAAGACTTCATTTACTGTCAGAAACCTTAAATTAAAAGTAAAATGAACAAGAAAATCCGCCTAGGGTCTCAATGAAATAATTTCTTTTTATTTTTTGAAGCATACCTCTGATATTCTTAGGAAATGGCCCCTGTTATTACTCCCAAGATCAAAGAAGAACCTTTTTTGATCAGCTCTGATCACTTTAGATACCCCCATGTTACCAATTTCATCCTGTGCAGGCAACTCTGCAGATCTGTCAACATTCAGTTCAGAAGTTGGAGCAGTTTGACTACTGTGGCCAGATATGAAGCCAGCGCCTACATCATCTGAAAGCCCAACAAGACGCTCTGAGGTTTCAGAACTTTGCTGCTTTGGCATGGAGACAACCAGGTGGAAATTAACAGGACGTGTGAGATACTAGAGAAAATTATATTACCCAGAAATAGAAAGTTTATGCATGAAAAACAAGAACACCTGATTGGGCAGTATAAAAAGTCTAGATGCTTCATTGATCTCTGCCAAAATGTTTCTAAATGCTGCCCACCCTTCATCCCGGGCGCTTCCTGCAGGAACAATGATAGTACTGCGATTTCTACTAACAGAAGCTTCGGATACCTGCACCAAAAAAATTTATTAGAGCAGAAAAAATTGGAGAACAAAAAACTGCAGTCTAGCCCTGGAATTGTCTTCTCCTCAGACTGGTTAGAATTCATGCAAAGACAATAATAAACAATCCATGCAATAAAGATAGCTTCATAACGTCATAGCTCGATGGATAAAAGTTACCCTAAGCCATAAAAGGTCCATCTTCTCCAAGAGCTCACTTCAATGGAAAGGTTTGACACCTCAATGTTGGCTCTTTGCCATATTTCAAGTTCCTACAACTAAAAAGTCAGGGCAGGGAACCAAAACCAGAGTTGCATGCCCTGATTATGGAGTTAAACCTAGAACCATTATTATTTAATAATTACGGTATACTGACGCCTAAGAATAGGCGCCCGAGAGTGCCTAAACATTGAGCAGTGGCTGCAAAGTTAAGAACTAAGAATAAATGCTGTAACATTGATGCAGAGTTTTAGGCACTCAGGTGAGTGCACCTCCATTACTAATATTCCACTTCAACAATGGGAAAACATGAGAAGTTGGTAAAATGCATGTAATGTAAGTGGAAAAATTTGAGGTCTTAAATCATGGAGAAAGAAGTTGGCAGCTGGATAAGGAACAAATTTTTCAGTGTATTGCAATGGAAGGATCATTGAGCTAAGAAATTTGGTGCAGAGAAATCTCTCTTTAGTACGCATGTTTAGGCCTGACATGGCAAACTCCCACATGGACATGTTTGGGGCGTGAGTTCAGCAACAGATCTGCTGTGCCTGTACACAAGGAAATCCATGCTTGTGGGGTTTCTTCTCCCAGGCACAAAATAAAGAAGCAAAGGCCTTAAACAATTAATTTTTTATAAAAACAAAAAACACTCAAGAGTCAGCAGCACCCAAGATCAATTGATTTAGAATGTGAATTGGTTTGTGTGATGTGGCCTTATTGTTTTCTTAGCAGTTCCACACAAGAGTTTAACATTTGACATCTAGTTGGTTCCACTTGCCACTTCAATGTAGTATGTATCTTAGATCTTGGGAATCATCTTGCTTCCATAAACAAAAAGGTTAATAGGTAAGAATCCATTAAATTATTTAGGATTCCACATCTTAAAGCATCTGGCTGCAAATATGAACATTTTAAAGTATTGATGCAATAAATACAACAATCAGCACTAGATTCAGATCGCGTTCAAACAACTCAAACTGGACAACTTAACCAAATCCTTCTTTAGAAGAAATGAATCATTATAAATTTGTAAAATAAAAAAAAAACAAAAAAAACCATGCAACTTGAATTTATTAAGGTTTTCAAACATAAATCAAAAGAATACATGTTATAATTGTCCTTCAATGACACCATGCTAAATTCAGGGTAAAAAATGATAAAAAGAAGACACTATAAAATGCATGCTTGAGTATATATGCATAATTTTGACCAAAAAAACGTATATATGCATAATGAAATTATATATAGAGTTATTTTCAAATACCTTACAAAATGGTATGTTTTTCAACTAAAAATCATACATGGATGACTGAGATGCCTTGTGGGTTCCATCCGCATCTAATATAACGGTTGACAAACAGGATTTTAGTTCAGGACCTTATTAGATATCCCTCCATATAAAGGTGCATATATACACAAAAATTCTTAAACATTTGATGCCAAGTACCTTAACAGGAAATAGAAATATACTATGCTCCAAGTCGTTGGAAAAAAAAAAATAGAAATCAAACTAGAATGATAACTAGTTGGAGTATATAAGTAAATGGTATCTTTCCTATTAATTATTAGATTTTCATCCAATGTACAAGGAAGTAGAGTAACAATGCAATGCAAATACTACTTAACAAGTAGCGCAGGGCTCCACGTTATATCAAGGCCACAAAATATTCAAGTCGTTCACAAGCTGCTCGAAGCCAAATTTCACAAGTTTCGATGCATCAGACACATGATATTATCATCCAGTCCAAAAGTGGACGTGAGCTACTAAAAGTGGAAGATAAAAAACTTTATGCTAATAGTTTTTAGACAGTTGTGTCAAGGACAAACATAGTTTACCATAGTCTTAATCAGATTTCAGCAGAAATGCAAAAAACTGGATGTTGGTCTGAAAGAATGATGGAATTAGAGTACTGATATGGAAATAAATTGGATCTCTTCCTAGGGTGTTGCTGAAATTCTGAAGTTTCGGCAACATATCAAAACCACATTGACTTCAGTGACAACTCCAAGAAAAAGCAGGATTTTCTAGAAAATATCTCCAATGGTATGAAGGGATGTATATCACTGAAATATAGCTGGGTTTACAGGTTTTGGCTTCATCTCTACCGGACATGAACTCACAAGTCACGCCAACAATCAATTGCAGGCAAAGCACTTGTAGGGTTCCCTCAAGTTCCCCCTTTCTTTGTTGCAAACGCGAAGATAGAGAAATAAAAATGAAAGCGGAGAATGTTTATTTCACGAAGAATTGGATTCACATGTCTTTGGGAAAATGTGAATGCTGAATTTTTCAATCCACCTTTTGCCGAAAAAGTTAAATGGCTTGCCATGATATGAAAAATACCAAAAGAGAGACTGGACAAACGAAAATGCTAGAAGGATTAGGAATTACTCATTCTAGTTACCTAGTTTTTTTTTTTTTTTGGTTTTCAAATCTTGGTTTTTTAAGTTCTATTTTAAGTTATTCAAATGGGCTGAAATTGTAATGAAATTTAAGCTAAACATTGGTTAATGTTTGTATTTAAATTAATTAAGTATTTTTCTTTTTGCACACAAAACAGTTGAGTATGGAACTAGAGATTTCCTAAAGCTCCATCCAAAATTTCCATTGTTTATGCAAGCTCGACCTGTATTTCTACCGACTGTGGACCAAACTACCAATAAACCTACATTTGAAATTTTCAAACTTGAACATGATACTCTATATCATCATATGAAATAATAATAATAATAATAATAATAATAGAAACTAATGGCATTGCCAGTGGTGTCAGAGGCAAGTAACTAAAAACCCCAAACTTAATTTATATTCCTCAACAGAAAAAATAAAGGAAAGTTCTGTAAAAAGATAATAATAATGAGACAGAAACAAAGAATGTACAAGAAGTGACGTGATACAAAAAACAATTAACTACACTCAGGAAAACATAGACAACACACATAAAATGTTTGCATGTGGCATCACCATGTAATTAAGACCTTTTATGGCTAGCCAACTATACTCCACATATAAAGAGAGCCAAAAACGCCAGAATGCACCAAGTATAATACCATGAACCATTCTCCATCTTTACTATTGTCTCCAATAACTTTGAACTCTTTGCTTCCAAAAACTATCAGAACAATCTAAAGGACCATTACATTCACTAACTACATAATCCACCATTCAAACCTTGAATTAAATAGCTAAAAAGTAGTAGAGGGCAAACTACTTCTATATGACATTTCAGAGAATATGCACTATAAAATCTTATGAATAAACAACATTTAGGAAAAAATAAAATTTCCAAAGCAGCATTAAACTAGAAGAGTGATTCTCGGTACCATGAGAGCGGTGAAACAAATACTTATGCATCTTTTTATATGGGGGGGCAGGGAAGCAGAGATAAAAGTCCATAATTTTTCGTTAAAGGGTTTAGGGCATACTAATCCAACTTCTGAGGCATTTCAGGGGCCTCTTTACACAATCAAACTCTTGATCTTGCACACAGTTTGAAGAAAAGAGGGTTCTACAACGATTTACTATGAAATCAAATAGTCATTGACTAATACCTTTTCGTACACCATATATATCGAAAAATATCAAATCCCATACCCTAGTCAGTACAGGGGAAGATTTCTTCAAAATAAGGATGAAGGATCTACTTATCAATACCAAGTAATCCAGAATGCAAGGGAAGCATAGAGTATTTTTAAGGGGGAAAATCACGTACACACAGAAGCAATTGTTTACATACGAAAATATATTTAGGAAAAAAGAAAATTAGAAAATCTGAAGCGAAAGATTATTGATAAAGAAGAGGAGGCAACCCAGATGCAAAGCTAAACTGATGTGTCTAGTCAAAATGTCATTAGCATTGAAAATGAACCGCAGCAGATGTAAGTGTAAGTGAGCAAGTAAAACACTGAAAAGAGAGAGGATAAAAGATATTTGAAAAAGGAAAAAAGAAAGAAAGAACCTTCAAGAAACGGCCCCTGCGGTTCTCGCCAATGTCAAAGTAGAAGACCTGAGGAGATAATTAAGCAAAGAAAGGAAAGAAGGAAAACATGAGGCGGGTGGTGGAAGCAATCTTAGGGGTGGAATGAAAAGTTTGCTGCTACTTACCTTGGTGTCTAGCTGCAATTCCTTGCTGAACACATCCTGATCGTCCGAATTGACATAGTAATTGAAGAGATCGAGGAACCAGGAGATACCGGAGAAGGGAACGATGATGGTGGACCTGGTGGCTGACGTCTTCTCGGAAATTTTGAGATAGCGGCCGCGAGGGTTCTCTTTGAGATCGAAGTAGAAGAGCTTGTGCTCAACCTGCAGCGTCTTACACAGAAGCTCCACGTCATTACCTCCGCCTCCAGCTCCACCTCCTACTGTCGTTGCTCCTCCTGCTCCTACTCCTGCTACTGCTACTGCTCCTCCTCCTCCTACGCCACCCGAATTCCCTTCCATCTCCAAATCTTATAAGTATTTCCCTTCCTAAAAAATATAACAAAAGAGCCCAGCCCCCAAGGTTGCCACTCCACTACTGGAACCTTTGGACCTCTACTCTGGTTGGCTTCGGTAACTTGTCACCTACTACTCAGATCTCACTTTATCAGGGAGGATGCTGCTGCTAAATTGCTTGCTTCTCAATTGTCAGCGTGTACTACTACTTATGCAATACTAGGGTTTTGGGCCTTGGGGTTGGGCAGGGATGTCATGTGAGGGGGAAATTGACCCACTCACTCACTCGGCTCAGCCTCCAGTTTCCACTCTTGATTCATTCCCAATTTCCCATCCGGTATTTTCTAATTTCTAGTATATAATTAAATATTCAGCTCCTTTTACTTTGGATTTTCAGCCGTTTTACCCTGAAATATGACCCTTGTAGAAATTAACCCTTTAAATTAAAAAATCAGCTAATTTAGTCCCTGAACAAAAAAATATAGTCAATTACATCCGTGTCATTATATTTTTTCACATTTAATTCACAATTTCGTTAATAATATCATGTGAAGCGTATATGTAACAAAAATAGAGGACAATTCGGTCCTCCTCAAACCAGCCACCCATTTCCCACAACATTTCCTCCTGATAAAGGGTCACACCACTTGATTAAACCAAACAAAAAAAGACCAAGAGATTGATCTTGGGTCAACTTCACGATCAAAGAAAGCCACAGCCTTCTTGATAACAGGGCTAGTGAAGAACCAGAGAAAGCCAAAAGGGTCCTAACCTTACCCACAGGCTGCTCCGGGTCAGAGAAAACGCCACTTGTATTCTCTCCCTTAGAGACAGCTCCGGTAAGCACCACCTTGGCAACATCAGCTCTAATGTCAAGGGTCTCAAGCCACAGAGCAATGGGACCAGAACCCTGAACATTCACGTTGTTTAAACCATTAAACCCTTTTTACCCAAGTTGATTCAGTTGTTGGAGGAATCGACTGTGACGGAACAAAGTGGTGATGGTGGGGCAATGAATTTTAATGTGGGGTTAATTGTTTTATTAGTCCTGAATTTAGACCCGATTTGTATCATTCAATTTCCAAAATAGTCCCTTTAACTTCGTTAGAACAAATGGTCCTACCCTCAATTTTGTTAATTTATGCAGAGATAAAATGGTATTTTTGTATCAAAATTGATTAAAGTATGAATACAAAATTAAAATTAAACTCTCTCTCTCCCCCTCTATCTCGATTTCTACTCCCCAAAAACTTGAAAAAAAAATTATTGGTTTTTTATTTGATTGTTTTTATTGTTATTTTAAAAATATGATTTTTTATTTTAATATAAAAATACCATTTTGCCTCTGCATTTAACAAAAAAATTTAATAAAATTGACTATGAATTTTCAAACGAAACTAAAGTTAAAGGACCATGGGAACCATTTTGGAAATTGAGGTACTCAAATGAAAATTGGATCAAAGTTCAGGGACTAATAAAACAATTAACCATTTTCATGTGTGAATATGTTGGTAATATTCCAAAACCAAGCATCAATGTCTTGTGAAGTAACGAAGAGAAAGGAAAAGGTATCAAAGGCTGAACCCAAAACCAAATACGACTGCCAACCCAAGTATTGTTTCTCATTCTCTCTCTTCTCCCGTTTTATCCTCGTCAAAACTCAAGCTCTTGTATACCCACATGGGTTGGATTTGTCTTTTGGATTGTTTGTGGTGCTTCGATTGTGTGAAATAGGGCTGTTGTGTTTCCATTTTCGCTCCATTCGATTAGGGAAGATGAGGATTGGGAGGGAAAATAGGTTCAAGACTATGTTGCCCTCCAATTATGTTTCACGTGAGTCTCACCTACGAATATTAACAAAACTTTAGATGAAATCCTTTATAATCTAACGACAGGTCTAAAATTGGCCATTTAATTTGGGTGCTAAATTAGTTGACTTTTTAATTCAAAAGGTTAAGTTCGATTAGGGTCCTAATTCGCCCGGGGGGGGTGTGTATAGTAATTTACTCTTTTATTTTTATTTTTATTATTTTGCCTTAAGTTTTATACAAATTTAGTTATATACCCAATCTTACCATTTAAAAACTATAAACACACTCACAAATCAACAGCTGTCAATTTTTTCAATTTAATAGCTATTTTTTAGTTTATTTGTGTGTGTAAAATACCTATATTGCCCTTGTACTATGGATTTGAGAGAGAATGATCAGATCTGCCAAAAAATCAAATCAAATTTTCCAAAAAACCATTCTTATTGGTGCTTTCTCGATGTTGGAGCAAGAGGAGCTTCCATTGAAGCTCAATCTCAGGTTCAACTATATTCTTCATCTCTGATCTACAATTTTCAATATTTTACCTTTGATTTCTTGTTATAAAATCGTGCTTCTATTCTTCTTCTTTTTTCAGATTGTTCAAAACCTCGAACAAACCTCGATAAGATGCTCTTAACTCTACTCCTCTTTTGCCACGTCGTCGTCATTGTTGTCGTCATCATTTGGTTTGGACATGAGATTTTTTATCTTTTGCTTCAATTATGTATTTATCTTCGGATTTTAATTGATTTTTGGAATGTATTTTAAGCTTTGATGATCGATTTATCTTTTGTTACTATTTCACTTATGGATCTCATTTTTGTTTAACAATATACTTCTATGACAAAGTGTTAACAATGTACTTCTATGACATAATAGTATTAACAATCTGGGCTCAACTTGTTTTCAGTTGGTCTGGTTTGTTCTTTGTTCATCTTTTCTTTGATGGACATGTATTAGAAATAGCAACATGACAAGCATTAATCAATATGATAGTAAACTAACAGTGTTATTATCCTAAACTGAAACATTACAGGGGTAGACATGCATTAGATATAGGATGTCATAGGAAACTAGCAGTGTTATTACCCTAGACTGGAACATTACAACCATTAATCAACATGATAGTAAAATAGCAATGTTATTACCTTAGACTGGAACATTACATGGGTAGACATACATTAGAAATAAGATGTCATAGGAAACTAACAGTGTTATTACCCTATACTAGAACATTATAGAGGTAGACATGGATTAAAAATAGGATGTCATGGGAAACTAGTAGTGTGTTATTACCTTAGACTGGAAGATTACAGAGGGTAGCCATGTATTAGAAATAAGATGTCACAGGAAACTAGCAATGTTATTACCCTAGACTAGAACATTACAGCCATTAATCAATATGACAGTAAACTAGGAGTGTTATTACCCTAGATTGGAACATTACAATCATTAATCAATATGACAGTAAACTAGCAATGTTATTATCTTAGACTGGAACATTACAGAGATAGACATGCATTAGAAATATGATGTCATAGGAAACTAGCAGTATTATTACCCTAAATTGTAACATTACATGAGTAGACATGCATTAGAAATATGATGTCGTAGGAAACTAGTAGTGTTATTACCATAGACTGGAACATTACAAGAGTAGACATGCATTTGAAATAGAATGTCATAGGAAACTAGCAGTGTTATTACCATAGACTGGAACACAACCATTAATCAACATGACAGTAAACTAGCAATGTTATTACCCTAGACTGGAACATTACAGCCATTAATCAACATGACAGTAAAGGTGTAAAACATTACAGTCATTAATCAACATGACGCATTAGTGAAGCTACGGTTTTCAAGACATTTTGTTTGTAATGAATTGTTTAGGTTTTTTTATAAAATTGGGCTGGGCTTCTTTTGGGTGTTTTTTAAGTTTTTTGTGTTGGGCTTTTTTTAAGTTGATCAATGGCAATCACGTAATTTATAGGAACTTCAACCAATTTCTTATATAGCAAATGAGTTTTGGGTGTGTTTCTAAAGTGCATTTCATGTGGGTTTTTCTTTATTTTATAATTTCAGCCTAAATTTTGGGTATATTAGTGAAGCTCTCTAAATTTTACAATGCTGCTAACAAAAGTGATTTTTCCAAGTTGAATTGAAGAACCAGATTGTGAATTGGATCGTTCTTTTCGCTATTCGAGCCTAGGTTCGAGTCGCGTCGTCGACAATCCCTCTTAATGTGTAATTTGTAAAAACTAAAAAAGACGCTATGACCCTCTTTATAAGTCCTCAAAGTGACCTTCGCATACCCTGGCTTTGGATGAGGTAACCTTCCCTCGTCCTAAATGATTTTGCATGAGGACAAAAAAATTTGTGAATCAAGCAAAAATTCAGTAATTATTGCTACAATTAAGCCTAAACCCTTTTAACGCTATTGTATTTTCCCATCATGTTATTTATTTATTGCTTCTTCAGCCTTTCACTTTCTATTCCCACTTCAGTTTGAGAAATACTTTTGCAAACTAGGGGGTGTATTCAATTGAGATTTTAAAAGACTATTTTGGGATAGATAAGTCTTATGGTATTCAATTAAGATTTTTAAATAATCTAAACAAGTCTTGTGGTATTCCATTAAGACTTATAGGATTTTTTAAAGAGAGTGTCAAAATCTTGTGGTATTCAATCAATACTTTAAACAAGTAACAAAAAGTCTTATGGTATTCAAAAACTTGGTCATTTCGAAGGATTTTTTAAATGCGAAATTATGTGAGACTTTTTAGTGAGATGTATAAATATCAAATCTTATCTTAAATCCCACCCTAACCCATGAGACTTTTTTTTTTTTTTTTCACGTGAGATTGTTTTTTGTGATCATCCACTTTGCCTTCTCTCAAAGCCAACTTCAACACCCATAGCTTCACCGCCACAAGCCATCTCTGCAACTCTACCTGTAAACCCACTTCACCTTCTCTTCTATACCTCAGTCAAATTTATGGCGACACCACGAGACCCAACAGGTCCAAAGTCCCAAACTCAAATGGGTTCTTCTTTGTTAAAGCTTACATGGATAATCCAAACTCCCCTCTAGCTTCGCCAGCAAGGTCATTGGCTCCCTGCCCTCACTTGTAAGAAAATTCAAATGAAAGACCTCTAATTCCTTCAACAAAATAGAGAGACTTGATAGTAGAAGTTCTTGCCCTCACTTTTAAGAAAATTCATGACTGAGAAATTCACTCCCTGCTGACACGTGGATGGTACTTGTCGCTCTCACCTTAGCCAACCTCATCTCGGGCAAAAGAGTCAGTTCACTGGTTGCAACTGTAGAGAAATTATAGACAACAAACATACTGGATAAGGCCATTTCGGTCCGAATGGAACCCGATCTTTGACAAAATTCTCCATGAATTTTGCTCCACATATGATGGAACTTCATCTCATTGCCCGTGATAGGGTCATGACTAACGTTCACCCAAGATTGACACAACGCAATATCTTCCTGAGTTGCCCACGAGCCTTAAACTTCGACAGAAGATGTCATTTGTTTTTTTTATACAAATGGAAAGTAATAGAAAAATGTGAGTGGAGAGTAAAAAATATTGGAAGGAGAAGAGTTTGTATGGAGAATTGGTATGGAAAGTGAAAAATGTGAGTGGAGAGTAAAAAATATTGAAAGGAGAAGAGTTTGTATGGAGAATTGGTGTGGAAAGTGAATAATGTGAGTGGAGAGTAAAAAATATTGAATGGAGAAGAATTGTATGAAGATTTGGTGTGGAAAGTAAATAAAATGGTTAGGTATTTATAGGAAAAAAATACAAATTTTTTTGGTATTTAAAAAAAAAATTCAGAATTTTTCAAAAAATTTCAATTTTTTGCCAAAAAGAGGATAGTGATTTGAAAAACAATCGGAGCGTCCCTTGCGACACGTGGCACTTTACTATTGGATTCTGTGGTCGACGTCAACGCGCGAAATCAAATTTTTTACCGTTGGCGCATGAATTACACGCGCCAAAGGTAAAAAAATTTGATTTATCGTGACGTCAAGACTCAGTCAAGCCTGTGGAAGTTGCCCTTGGCCTGCCCGGCTGGTGGGACCAACATTGCCGGCCGATTCTCCCGCTACCGAGCTCTTTTGTGCCAACTCGAGGGGCCTTTCACCCGGTTTTGGTGCTGCGGTGGAGTAGCTCTTAGGCCCTCTACTTTCATTTGATTCCCAGCAAAGATAAGAAATGGCATATAGCTTCCAACTTATTAATTGAGGATTAACTCCAAACAATACCATACTTCGAAAAAGAATGTGGTAGGGGATAGAAGAGAAAATACTACCACACAAAAAAAAAAAAAACATAGGGCAGAAACTCCACTTGCATAGAACCACATGATATCTCATAACAGTAACAGTCCATAGGGTAACACAAATTTTAAAAAACCAAGCAAGTTCCTTTTACACTATTTGACTGAGTTACCAAATGTGCAACAGCCAATTAAGATGGTAAAACCAGCAGTCTCCCCTGTTCTGGGTTCACTATATTTGTTGGGCTTGGTATTTAGAAAAGTTTCAAATTTTGGTTTGGGCTATAGCCCTATTTAGTCAGACCCAGACATAAATCCTATGATATAAATATATGTGGCCCTTTCAAATCTTATAAAATCTTATGATATAGGGAAATAGCTCAAAATACCACCAATTTTATAATTTTTGTGAAAATACCACCCCTCCCTAAAAAATTTAAAACTATCACCTATAAATACATCTTTATTGTCCATTAATTGCACCCATATCACATTTTCAAAAATTTGGTTCTCTCTCAGCTTGCTCAGTCCCCTTTTCTCTCTATGTCTGTCTGTCTCTCTCTCTCTTTGCTCTAGCGCAGATCTGTGTCTCTCTCTCTCTTTGATGCAGTGGTCTTCTTCCCTCAGCGATGTCTGCTCATCGAAGCTTAACTCCACTGTTCACATCCAAAAGGTACAGTTCATCATCATTTTCTTTGGGTTTCTTTGAAGTTGGTTTAGGGTGTATGGTTTCTATGAAATTGGTTTAGGGTTTAGGGGTTTCCTTGAAATTGGTTTAGGAGTTTCTCTGAAATTGGTATAGGGGTTTCTCTGAAATTGGTATAGGGTTTATGAGTTTCTATGAAATTAGTTTAAGGGTTTCTCTGAATTTGGTTTAGGGTTTATGGGTTTCTCTGAAATTGTTTGATTGTGATGATTCCTTGTTTGAAACAGTGAATGAGTGTGTTCTTTGTTCTTTGTTTGAAACTGCTGTTGTTATTGGTATCGTATTGATGTTTTATTGCTATTTTATTATGGTTTTATTCCCGTTCCATTGTGGTTTTAATGGTTTTGGTGATTTATGCAATTGGATTCTGTGTTTGTTTGTTGTTCTGTTTCATCCAAAGAAGGGAAATTGTAGGTGTTCATTTATAGTCTCTACATTAGACACCCTTCGAAGATCACATATTACCTACTCAAGCTTGCGATTGAGACTTTAAGGAGGGAGGCATATATATGAGGTAAATATGATAATGTCAGTGAATTGAGTTCAGTTTTCACTTATCACTTGGGAATTCACTGTGTTCCTTAATTATTTCAGGAAATCCTCTATATGAAGATGCAGAGATCGAAGCTGTGCTGGAGGTGCTTTATATGGTCATCCATCCATTTTGATAGAGCTATTTGGTTTAGATATTCTATGTAGTAAGGTGAAATAATTTAGGGTTTTTGGCCATGTTGTACATGGTGAAATGTAATATTGTACAGTCGTGGTAATGGCTAATTGCCTTATATGGCACATAAACTGTTTACATTTTTGGGTTTTGTTTTCGAGTTGCAATCGTGGTTAGCATACTTATTCTTTAGATTGTGAAGTTCAACTATTTCGTACTGTTCGATATATAAACATACTTGCTCTTTATGGAGGTATAACAATTAACTTATTTGAAACGACGTGTTCGTTTCCACTGACTTATACTTTTTTTTGTATCCATTTTTGACATTTGGTCCATGTAGTTTTCTTCATTTTTCTGTGCTCAATCCAATCATATATAGAACACAAAATTTGCATAATTGGTAGAAAACTTAAAGGTCAAAAAATGGACATATGGCAAAACTGAAAAACAGAGGAAGTGCATAATTCGTTTCTATCTAAAAAGCAATAAAATGGCAATACCTTGCTGATACAGTAGCGATATAGTGGCGATAAAAGGGTGCTAGAAATTGTTGTTTGTGTTTATTTTGGGTTTCTTGTTTTGTTTCATTTCATTTACTTATCTTGACTCATTACTAGTTAATAATAGGATGATTACGAGATTAATTTGTATCAATTATTAATACAAGAATTACATATATGAAGATTAAGCCGAACAACATCCATTTCAGACTGCATTTTAGACATGCAAAATAAATCACCACCGAACCTTAACAATACTATCTCGCAAAGGGAAAACCAAGGCTACACTTTTAGATTGCTTCATAAAAAATTTGACATCATAATCGTCCTCAATCTTTATGTGCTTCCACTCATTCGAGGCCACCAAAACTGAGAACTTTAAGCAAACCTTATCTTTCCTGCTGCTTGTATTACTAATCTGATGCACACAATCCAACAGTTCAGCAAATGTGATGGTTCGTGGAACTATTAAGCATTTTGAGTCACCCCCTTCGTATTTGCACATCTTCTTTAAGGTTACCCATTTTCCATTGTAGCAAACCAAAATAACAATTGTCTTCATTTCTGACATGAAAAAATTTATTTCATTAACACAATACAATCACAATAATCAGGCAATACAATGACAATATAACATCAATATAATACAATATAACGACAATATAACAGTAATACCACAATAAAATAACAGGAACACAACAATAATACAACACTAACACAGCAGTGAACAAGGATTCATCACAATCACACTATATAAATCCACTACATCAAATGGAAAATCCAAAGTTTCAGGATTCATATATCCAGAGCAATCTAAATGCAATTGGTAAAAACCCAGATGGATGAGCATGAAAATTCAAAAAACCTAACCCAAAACAATTACAGCCAAAACCAATTTAACAGAAACCCAAGCAATCAAAATAAAACCAATTTCACATAATCCAACAGATATTAAGAAAATAACCATCAACACTACCTATTCGAGGTTAGCGATCCAGTAGAGCTTCAAAGTTGCAAGCAGCTATTCATAAGACATACCTAAAATATGGGGTCGAGGCAGTGGCGGATGCAGGAATTGCCACTCATGGGGTCATAGTGTAAACTACCCAATATTTTTTTACGATGAAAAAAATATTGAAAATGAAACAATAGTACTTTCACTCATAATTAATGTCAAAAACAATATTACAAGGTATAAAAATTACTTGAATTGAATTGTAAACTTTCACAAAAATAGTGGCGGCGGTGGGGACGGCTGGTAGTGAACGGCAGCTAGCACCCTTGGCGGCGGTGGCAAGGGAGGAGGTGGTGGAGGTCTTGGGGAGATTGGGGTTAGGGTTGTTGTTGAGGAGAAATATGAAAATTGGGATTTTGGTGGTGAATTTTGGGGTTTGTGCTGTTTAGAGGGTTCAACTCCTTTTTTTTTTTTTTTTTTTTTTAAAGTCCTAGCCCAAAACGACGTCGTTTTGGCTAGGTCATTTAAAAAATTTGCCTTGGCCAAAACGACGTAGTTTTGCCAAGCAATTTAAAATAAATATAAAACAAAACCCCAGCTAGCCCATGAAGCTTCTTCTTCTCCATAGGGTCGCTTCCATGGCTACCAAGGGAAAAAACCAGATCCTACCACTAAAATTCAGATCTGCCATGGGTCGTCTGACCCTGGTGGATCCGCCACTGGATGAGGGAGGGGTTCGTGATTCAGAACAGAGAGCAAGACAGGGATGTGAGAGAGCTACGCTAGAGAGAGAGCAAGGAGAGAGACAGAGATCTGCGCTAGAGCAAAAAGAAAGACATATCTGCACTAGAGCAAAGTGAAGACAGAGAGAGAGAGAGAGACAGAAAGAGAAAAGGGGGCTGAGCAAGCTGAGAGAGAACCAAAGTTCTGAAAATGTGATATGAGTGCAATCAGTCGACAATAAAGATGTATTTATAGGTGGTAGTTTTAAAATTTTTGGGGAATGATGGTATTTTCACAAAAAATTATAAAATTAGTAGCATTTTGAGTTATTTCCCTATGATATAATCTTTAAAATCCAAAAGTTAAAAATCTTGATTATACAAAATTATCAATAAAATCATATAAGTCATTAAATCCATTGAATTTTTTTAATCCTTAAATAATCTTTTAAAATCTCAATTGAATACCCCCTCAGTGTTTAGTTGTCACAGATTTGAAATTACATTGCAATAATTTCAATCCATCCATCATCACATTGATTGAAATTAGTATGAATGAGATCATGAGGAGCGGAGGAGAGCTCCCATTTCATCCCATTTCGGCGGAGGTGGTGTCCTTGCTGAGGCTGAGGCTGAGACAGTGCTCCAACCTCAAACACATAGAGCAAGCTCATGGATTTATGGTAGCCGGAGGCCTTCATCAGGACAACCGAACCCTTCCCCGATTCATCCAGGCCTGCTCTTCTCTTGGCTTCTCAGATTACGCCTATTCCGTCTTCACCCGCACCCATGGCCAGCCAAGCATTTATCTCTATAACACCATCATCAAGGCCAAGGCTCTCTCTCCCTCTCCCTCCCACGCCATCTCTCTTTACAACAGAATCCAACTCGCCGCCTTGCGCCCTGACACCTACTCCTTCCCTTTTGTGCTCAAGGCCGTCGTTCGCTTGGCTCCACCTCAAGTTCAACGACTGGTGGGCGCACAGATTCACTGTCATATCATAGGAATTGGCTTTGACATGGATGCAAGCGTCCTCACTGCCCTCATTCATATGTATTCCTCTTGTGGATGTGTTTCCGACGCCCGCACACTGTTTGACGGAGCTGCTGCGTTTGCCTTTGCCTTTAGGGATGTCGCCCTCTGGAACGCAATGATTGCAGGATATGCCAAGGCAGGTGATGTCGACAATGCCCGCCATTTGTTCGAACTTATGCCCCCTAGGATTAGGAATGTCATTTCTTGGACTGCCCTGATTGCCGGATATGCTCAGGTGAACTGCCCCCACGAGGCCATCACAGTCTTCCGGAGAATGCAGCTTGAGAATGTTCAGCCTGATGAGATATCCATGTTAGCCGCACTCTCTGCATGTGCCCATTTAGGGGCTCTCCATTTGGGGGAGTGGATCCATAACTATATTGAGAAGCATGAATTTCGTAAGCTGGTTTCTCTCAATAACGCACTTATTGACATGTATGCCAAGTCAGGCAACATAACAAAAGCCCTTCAAGTTTTTGAAAATACTAAATGTAAAACTGTCGTAACTTGGACGACCATGATTGCTGGACTGGCTTTGCATGGTCTCGGAAGAGAAGCCCTTGAAATGTTTGCTCAAATGGAAAGGGTTAAAATCAAGCCTAACGATATCACTTTCATTGCCATCCTTTCTGCTTGTAGCCACGGTCGATTGGTTGAGATAGGCTTTTGGTATTTTAGCATCATGGTTTCCAAGTATAGGATTAAACCCAAAATTGTGCACTATGGCTGCATGATAGATCTACTCGCGCGTGCTGGTTATCTTCAAGAGGCACACGAATTGGTTAGACAGATGCCATTTGAAGCAAACGCAGCTATATGGGGTTCTCTTCTTGCCGCTTCTAATATTCATGGGGATGCGGAGCTTGGACAACATGCTTTGCAACATCTAATAATGCTAGAGCCCCATAATAGTGGAAATTATGCACTTTTGTCTAATGTATATGGTTCTCTGGGTAGGTGGAATGAATCGGGCATGCTAAGGAAAGTTATGAGGGACACAGGTGTGAAGAAGACTCCAGGAAGGAGTTCCATAGAAGTGAATAACAGAGTTCATGAATTCATTGCAGGAGACAAATCCCACTTTGAATGCACTAGGATATATGAAGTCCTGTATAAGATTTTCAGGCAGTTGAAACTGGCTGGACATCTGCAACAAGATTTTGGGGAGCTGCTTGAATTTGCTGAATAGCCATTAGCCAGGATTTGATAATCCAATTCTTCCAACGTCCAGTTTAACCAGATCTGAAATCTCCTTGGCATCACCGTATCTCTACCAGGGTTTCATCAACAAGCAGGTATTTTCTTTCCAAAGTAACGTCTTCTGTCCTTTTGAGCTGCTGAGAGATTATAAAAACATGACTATTCTTGCTCTTCACCCTCATGATATCCTACAAATTGTTCTTCAGGCACAACATACATGATTTGGTGTGTCAAAGAAAGAAAGATACTTAACAAAATGCCAACACCAACCTAGCAAGCTCCTGTCATCATCTAAACCTATTAAAAGAATGATATACAAGGAAGCCAAATATAGAGCTTATATGTTCTATGAATCTCCGTGGTTAACGAGACACTTCATTAGCTTCTCAGAAGTAGAAATTGCATAAGGAGAGTCACAAGAGTGGTTTATATAGTGTCTTTGTCAGTTATCTCAATTTCGTGTACAAATCAGATTTGCTTTGTGAACTTGAAACTGAAAGAGCTTCATAAAAGCAATTAAGATATTGAACTTGTAAACATTGTGATATGATTTTTCGATGCACATTTTTATATGAATGTCGCTTTATTTCATTGTATTTTGTTACCTAGCAAATGGACAGAATCATGAGAAGATTAATTTACTAAGACTTTAAATTTATAGTCACCTACTGAAGCTGCTTCAAAGTATTAAACCGAGGAAGAATTCCTGCTCTAGTCCCAAGTTCTGAAATCCTAACCCTAGAAGAGCACTGGCCCATAGAATCTGAATTTTCTGTTGAAGAAGATGGCGTATTCCTGACAAAAATAGAGGAAGAGAAACTTGTGAAACCATGGAACAGAACATAATCATTAGGAGATTAGGTGTTTTTGCAAAGGAAAAGGCTTCTGGATGAAAGTATTGCTCAAAAAGATTGAACATGTATTTACATAATTATCTTTCTTACCTGAGTTCATATCATTTTCTTGTGACTTTATCAGTTGCTGTGGCTTGATTGCTTCCTTTGGAGTTACATATTCCATAAATAAAGCTCTTTGAGATCTCATTTTGTGTAGGCCATGTCTTATTCCTTCTGCAGAGCTCTGAAATAACGTGTTCAGATCTTCCTTTTCACATTCTTCCCCACGTATTGTGGTAGGCACTTGTTGACAGCCTGAATTTAGTTCTATTCTTGAAATTGAGATTCCAGAATCTTCTCTCGAGTCCAAAATGCTATAAGCTAAATTAGAGGTAGAAATTTGGCACCAATTGCTATTGTTTGACAAGAAACTGTCTGAGGATTCTGTTTCACAAAATGGTACCTGCTTTGGGGATAAAGTGTTGACCCCATTATCATCTTCATTCGAATGCAAACTGCTGTACCAAATATCAGGTGGATAAATGGTGTTGCATATGTGTGTCTCCATTGGCACGCCATCTAATTTGTCTTTTGTATGTGTTATTATATCTTCAACAAATTCGTCTGATGGAGAATCAGAGTTACATGTTGAGTCAATATTGTCAAAATCCTTCAAATTTGTGGGAGGTGTGGTAATAACCACTTCTTGCATGGACCTTTGAGATCCCTCCACATCACCATGCTTCTTCAATTTGTTGTGGTTGACAATCTGTTCTATTGCATTCTTGCAGTTTTGAACTTCCTCATCCTGCAAATGGTCTCTTTCTTTTTGTCCATTACATATATGTTTCTTCTCTGGGGTAGGAATAGCTGGAATCCGTTTGTTCCTGTGAAAATGACTCCTGGTAGCAGGTGCATTCTTATTTAGGAGTAGCCACTTATCAACATAATATTCTGCAGAACAAGCATTACTTTTATGTCTATTTTCACATTCCTCGCTACGATCTCTGTGATGATTGGAGCATTTTGGTGATGCTTCCTGTTCTGGGAATACAACCTCTTTAATGTCACATTCTGATAGATCCTGACTGTATTCTGTTTCTACATCTGCACTACGTTTCATCTTCAAAGCCACTAAACAGCTATTTCTGGAAATACTACATTCTGAGTTGTTTTCTGAAGTACCCTTTACAGGGAAATTTACAGATTTAGCATGATGGTTCATTGGTCTTCTCCTTCTTGCAGGGAATCTCACTTTCTCTTCAAAAGTTAGGTGTTCGGGTCCAGATTTTCTTCTGCTGCAAATAGTAGGTCTCATAAACCTTGGTACCTGCGAAGAGGGAGCTGCTGCAATATTTCTAGTCTTGCTCCTTTTTATTTCAAGATTAGCTTGGGGCAAGTTGTTAAATAAATTTTCAGCATCCAGTTTCTCACTGGAAGATTGGGTTGTCCCTGTTAATTTCTCCAATTCCTCATTTAACTTCTTGATACTCATTCTAACATCCTGGCGCTCAACTTCAATCATTTTCATCTTTTGTTGCAGATTGATCATTGCAACTTCCTTCTGCCTCTCTTCCTGATTTCAATTTCTTCCAGTCATTATTAAGGCACCGGAGTTCACAATTTATAATAGAAACAAAATCAGCTTTTTGCATAAGCTGAGGTTCCTATGAGGCACTTGGATTCATGCAGCAAGCTAACCAGGTAATACAGCAAACTGATTTTATGATTACTCATTATCAAATGAATCTACTTTCTTGCACCAATATTCTTAGTTATGATTTTAATTTTTACACAACTTTTCCGCCCTTCTATGATATGTGTATGATTCCTGCATAAACGGCTTCAAGACTTGCAATAGTTTTGTTAAAGACGATAAAGTGAGTAATGATTAAGCTTTCTTCTTTTTCACTATAACATACTCATTAGACTAACATCGTGCACTTTGTCATGTGTCTAGACTTGTTCTTATTAGTATTAATGTGCCTTCTTTTCCTTTTCTAGTTCAAATGTTTTTCTCTAGCTTATGTAATGTAGTCGACATCAATCAAGTATCATGCTCCAATTTCACTGAAAGAGGCTGGTTAAAATTATTGAACTGTTTGGGTAGCTTCAGGATTGTAAGGCATGATGGTGCATTTTGATGTAGGGGAGAGAAGTTAGAGTCCTTACTAAAGAGTTCGGTTGTGCGATGTGTGAGTGACCTCTGACTTATTTAGGCATTATCTTTGGGAGCAACCCTTCTGCATTATCTTTTTTCTAAATCTGGTGACAGAAAAAGTGTGGAAAATGTTAGATGGCTGGAGGAGAGGGAAGGGTAGCATTATTATTTTTTGTCTATCTTCATATTCTCAGGGGGGGTAGCTAGGATTTTAGAGAAATTAATGAGACTTCTTATGGGAAAGCTGTGGTGAGGAGGAAATTATCATTTAATCAATTGGGATCTTGTGCAGGAACTGGGGAAAAGGTGGGTTAGCTATTGGAAATTTGTTAAAAGGAAATCAGGCATTACTAGGCAAATGGTTGTGGAGATTCTCACTTGAGAAAACTCTGTATGGTGTTCAATTGTTAGGAACGGCTGAGCCATATAATTTTAGAAGGCTGGTGTGACCATTAAGGTGCAAAGTTTACCTGGTTTAGTGGTCCATGGAAGCTAAATACTTGTGATATGATCTGGAGAAGAAGGCCTTACGCATGTTTGTCTCCACTCCACATTGGTGTGTTTTGTATTAAAAGGAGGAGGGACTGCTGCACACTGGTTGTTTGATGTGTTTGAAGGGATGTGTGTTGGGGTTGTTATTTCTTGTTGGTGGAGAGGTACTGCAATTTAGAGGCTAACAAAAAGGGGCCATTTTCTTTGATGGTCTGCTATTTTTGCTCTTTGTGCATTGTTTGGGTAGACAGAAACAATCGGTATGTTGACAAGAAGGAAGAGGAAGTGGATCTACTTTGGGATAGGATTAGATTCTTGGCTTCTTTTAGGGCGTCTTTGTCAAAGTTATTTAGAGACTTTTTTTTTTTGGTCAACTTTGGAGACTATCTTTATGTGTAATTCATAGTGGTAATTTTAATCTGTACTGTCACTAAGCCAAAATAAAAAGGCAAAAGGAATTTGTACTTTGTCAGATTTAATATAAAAAAACAGATCATCACATTTACTTACAGTTGAATCTGTATTCCCTAGATGAACGCTTCTCACCCTTGTTGCAAAATTCAAAGAACACACTGTCTCACAGAGATCTTCTTCTTTAGGACTGATGTGGACAAGCATTAGAGTTTTTGAGTCCTTTCCTAAAAGTATAAAATCAAGGGAAGAAAAGATATTTAGACCACGGTGATAAAAATAAAAATTGAAGTACATGTGAAACAGCCATTAAAAAAAAGGTGGGTATTTTAAAAAATAAGTTTTGCCATCTCCAGAGCAGGCATATAACATAACTAGTTGATGCTGCATGCATATAGTTTACTCCAAGAAACCTTTTTAGTGGCAGACCTTGATAGGTAAAAACAAAAGAACCTCGTTTATCATAGAAATTTGGAGTAGGGCATGTTCTTGTCACTTGGTAGTCATTACAATTAAGAATGATACTGTAGATCCAGTGAGGTAAAGTATTACCAAGGGAATCTTTAAGAACCTGCGTCAGCTTGCTATTCCTGTCATTAGTGAAAAAAGAAAAACTTATTATGTAATTAGCCATCTATATAATAAAAGTGAATCATAACTGGTGAGGTCTTATTGCTTATAACTCATTACACACTAACAAGCGTGTAGAGTCGAAATCTTGTTAGTATCTTACTCATACCAAGTACCAAAGCATAATATATTAACTGAAAAGCATGCTGGTTTCGTTGATTATTTAATTTGATCAAGTGGGATTTTCTTGCCGTCACTAAAATAGGCTATGGGAGAGTTAATTTCTCATTCAAGTTTTAACGATATGGCTTTAATAACAAAATAACAAAAAGGGAGATGTATGCTGCTTATCCCGAGTAGTAGGGATCAATGCATAATGATTCATTGTGTTTCTTACCTGTAAGGTACATGGCCCTTTCTAGTCTGAAGGGCATTGATGACATCTCCAAGAGAAGAAAGTGACAAGTTAATGGCTTTTCCTTCTTCTAGTCTTCTTCCCCATGCCTTTGTCTTCAGCAGACGCTCACTTCCCCCCAGGTCAATAAACCAAACTTTATTTGTTTCTCGTCGCCTCTCAGGCGCTCCACTACATGTGACTGATATGCGAATCAAGCTACCACAGCAGAAATAGAAAGTCTCTGAACATAATAGTATTGTTTCCAAAACCAGTAACCAAAGCTGAAGACATATCTGAGACAGCCAGTTTCCTATTAGGGCAAGTAGTTACCAGTGTGATCTGCTGGAAGTAACGTTACAATTTGTTGATGCAGTTGACCTGAACCGGCACCCTAGTCTATATAGTTTCAAAGCTTGGTTGAAGTCACTCACTTGAATAGCCACAAGGTTTTCAATTTCAATCCCACCCTTTGGATCTGTTTGGATCGAGAGGCTGTTCAAGTAAAAGTAGGATTACTTCATAAGGCAATGCTTAACACAACTAACAAATAGAACTTACGAAAGTAAAGGGATGCAATAAGCCAACAATTTTCATGTAATTAAGGAGACCATGAGAGGATTAATTGAGCGAATTCACTTCCATCATTTCCTCCTCTTCGTGGGAATTAGCAATAACTTACTGTTAGTGCTGCTTTGGAAATTTTTCCCAATATCACTTTGAATTTCTTCAACTGATAAGACATGAAAAAGACATACTCTACTTCAAGCATCCATTCACCACTTTAGTTCAAAACAAATGATTCCCGAAGGCATTTGCAAAGACATGATATGTTCATTCAGATGCGTGAACGTCTTGCTTGATTATGAAAACAATGGTTAAGTAGCTGGCATTTTTTAAGGGTTAATTGCGGGTTTGTATACCCTGCTATTAACAATCCTAGAAAGCTACTACATGTGTTACTACTACATTAGAAAATGATTCTAGTATCTGGTTACACCATTAAAATCTGTTAAGCATCCGCATTTATTTTCAATACTTAAATAATCTTTTGGGGTGAGCTATATAACAAACACAACTGATAGAGATGCAAGGTGACAATGAAATGCAACTACACGCAAAAATAGACAAGGAATGAAGCTCTTTATTTGTCTGATGCTCTGTGCAGGGAAAAAAACATTTGAAAAAAAAAGAAAAACACTCCTAGTAGTGGTCAGTACAAAGCCTTGGAACTAATTATCATATGCAGTCATATTTTCAGGCATACTATAAGTCAGGTATATAATTCCTCAACCCTCCAATATAATGAACAAAGAAGTGAAATTAAGTTCATTGAACTTCATCAAATTTGTAACTGGCTAAAAAGCCCATAAAGAATTTTTCAGGAAAGATAAATTATCAAAGTTGATGTGGACACAAAATAAAACCTGTAGCAAGTTGGCCTTCATTTTTCAATTAATCATCTTCACCGCCCATGTTTTTTTTTTTTTAATCCTGTTAGGCAACCACAAGACACCAAAAGCTTAAGCGCTTTAGGGAATGGACCAACAATGTATATGTTAAGCTAGCTTCCTTCACATGTAGGCTTGCAGAGGTAGATAAATGCAGATAGAGAGAAGTGTAGAGGTGCAGCCCGATCATGTACCTTGCAAATCAGTGGAGAAGTGGGGGAATGGAGATTGGAGGTTTCGAACTCAAGGCCTCCTACAACCAGAGCTATGATTTCTATTAGACAACCACTGGTGGAAAGAAAGCCAAGGTTTTCTGGGATGCAATGTGTTAACCCTCTCTCTGCTATTGGGTTACATGGAACAACTTTGAAGGTTTTAGTGGACTAAACGGAGGAGGAGCCTAGGAAAAAGATCAGATTCTGGTCATCTTATGGACTTCTGTTTCTACGTAATCTAAGAGACTCGTCTCTCTGCTATTCTTATGGATTGAAAGGCTGCAGGCCATTATAGCTAGGAGTGTAGGGGGTCCTGGTATCCAAATTGTTATATTTTTTGTTTGATAGTCCTATCCATTCTCATTTTCATTTCGTGTACATTTAAGTGGACTCCTTTTTGTTAGTATTAATAGAATTTTTTATTTTCTCAATAAAACAGAAATATTAAACAACCACTGAGACCTCAAAAGGCTTAAGCTATTCTGGACTGGGCCAAGAATGTATATCAAGTTAATATCTGTTATTGCTCAAATTGAGTATATTTATGGTGAGTTGCGTAGCTCATGAGCCTTAAAACATTCAGCATGTAATTTTACCATGGTGGCAGTGGATCCATTGCCTTTGTTGGTTGAGGAATGAGCAGGTCTTTGAGATTTCCCATGTAAATCTCAAGCATACTGAAACTGAATAGAAACACATGGTTACTATCCACTGCTTGCTTAAACAGTGCTTCGATTGCACGGGGCACCACTCCGGGAAAATCTGGAGTTCCTTCCTACACAATTTAGATAAGAACACTTTAATACTGAAATTATGTCAGGCAGATCAAGGCACGCAACTGAGACTTTTGGGCTACTGAACTTTCCAGTTAAGTTTTTTTTTTCACTTGCATGACATGGATTTCTTTATTGGCTATGTCAAGATTTTACTTGCATGTATAGAATGCCTATAAAATTTCATAAGACAGTCCTTATTCCTCACCATGGTGAAGGTTTTCCCTGTGCCCGTCTGTCCATATGCAAATATGCATGCATTGTAGCCATCAAGTGCAGATTTGATGACTGGCTCAACTTCTGAAAAGACTTCATCTGAAATTTTTCAATAATCAAATTTTCAATCACAACAATTATGGCTCTCTGTAAGTTAGCACATGAAGAGTTGCAACTGGCCCTTTTTTTTTTCTTTCTGGCCTGGAGTTGCAACAAGCCTCAAAGGCCAAACGTACAACCAGAAAGTTTTGATGTACTCAAGCACCTTGTGATGAGCCTGGGTGGAAAACCATGTCGAAACTGTAACTTTTACTCTTATTATCAGTAAGTCTTAGATGAACATTACTCGAATCTAATGCAACGACAGGCCTGAAACGGCCAAAGTTCTCCCCTATTGTGATGGGTCTTATACGACAAAGCACACGAATGTTACCTGCAATGACAATATATGGTTAGCACAATTCTGCAATTTAAATTGTTTTGGGTCAAATACAGCATATATGCGCATCTAAGAATCTGGAAGTATTTTTTTGGGGAAGCACAGATTTTTATTCGATAAACTCTTCACAAGTTTTGGTCTTATTTGGAGTTTAGTAAAAACACTTTCTTTGACAGGATAGTAAGAACACTTCATAGTTTTGTAATAGGATGGTAAGGACGCTTGGTAACACATCAGACTTGAAATCTCCCTTAAAATACGATACTTAAGTTAACAATGACTAACCTTTCAGGTCCAGAAATTCATTTAGAACCTGCCTTCTCTGTTTGTTCAATTCATTAATGTGGGCAGTCAAGATAGCAAGTTCATCTGTAGACAGACACAGAGAGAATTGAGAAGGTATAGGTGTTTGATGAATAGAATGATCATATTCAGATGGACATTGTAAGAAAATAAAATATATGCAGTGCAGCAGATAGATATGCCATTGCCAAGGGATTTACATTTACCTCTAATATTTGAGGCAGCATTGCTTAAATCATCATCATCATCACGGTTCTCTGAACAACTGTTTATCTCAAAATTTGTAATGGTTAAGTGAGTCTCAGTGGATTGTCCTTGAGAAGGTTGGTTTCTTATTATATCACAAACAGATTTAACCCAGCTGGAAGTCAGATGTGACTTCAATCCTAGTAAGGAATGAATCTTTTCAGGAAGGCTGTGGACAGGGTTTCTTGATGCCATGTTTTTCCCTGAATGTCTTTGTCCTGCAACCCAACTCTGTAGGGTAAATAAACAAATAAATAAGTTCAACTTTAGATGATAAAGATTATCTGTTGCATGAGACTGGAGAGGGGCACAGGCACAGGCACAGGCCGCACAGCATGAGTGTTTCTTTAATGCATGATAGCACTAGTAGTGGATATGTGGATTAACAAGCAAAACTTTCAATTTCTTTTCGCAAACAAAAAATGGAAACTATATTTTCATTTACTAGGGTAGTCTTTGTTTTTCTTTTCTTTTCTGACCAGTACCTCTCTATGAACTGCAAAATGATGTTTCGGTTGTCCACTATACTGATGAAGAGTATATGATAATAAAGCTGCAGAAATCTATAGGTATACTGAGAATCCTATTTCTTCTTTGTTATGTGAGTTTTCTTCAGAAATCTATAGGAAAAAAAGAAAGATGAAGGAGGATATCCGAGCCTGAAAGAGAGAACAGAGAAATTATGAACAAGTTAAACAAACCACGGAGAGAATAGTAGCATGAATCTGGAAGCTTATAGCACTTGAAAACTCCTGTTAGTTAAAACTTAAAAGTGAATGTCTGCTGAAGCCATTCTTGACCAAGACAATGTAACTGAAACTGGCCAAAAGAAAAAGAGACCAAGACAAGGTCAAATATTCCTCCATTGCAGCCCCCAACTTATATTTTATCCAGTCAAAACCTTTCAATTAATACATGCCAATGCCCATTTCAAACACTATATTAATAGAATCATACATAACTAGGCAAGCAAAGAAATAAAGAACGACAGGGGAGGGAGGGAGAAGAAATCTCACAAGCTGTTGAATGCTGAAGAAAGAAATTTAGTCTCTGCTGCGAATAAGACTGAAAGCTCATCAAAAAATAATGCAGTGCATTTCTTTCATATGTTATGCTGGTACAGGTAAACCATTGTTGGAATTTTGCTTCTTGACAAAATCAAATAGTTTCCCCTCCTCCCCTTACATAAGATAAGAGATAGAGAGAGAGAGAGAGGCTGGTAGTTGGTGAGGGTCCCATTTCAAATTTTCAGGATGATGCGTTTTCACTCATCTCTTGCTTGAAGCTGAGGATGGTTGGGGTGAGAAATGTTGGGGGGGCTAGCTCAGCTCAGCTCAGCTGTCATTAATAACTTGCCTCTCTCTTGCCATTTGATTTTGATCTCACTCTCACCACCAGGCCAACATATCGAGTACCAACCAACCATGACCTTCCCAATCCCACATTCATCACTCACTATCGTCTAATAATCTTTCATTTGGTCCCATCCCATCTTATTCCCTAGTGGTTGATCAGGTGTTTCATTTTTGCAAACTACGCCAACATAGACCAATCAAACAAACAAAGCGAATACACCAAAGAAACTTCCTTTGCAAAACAAACAAACGAGAAAAAAATATATTAATGATTTACTTACTTTAATAATTAAGCCCGGTAAAACTGCTTAATGATTTTGATTTTGATTTTTATAGTACAAGTGATAGTCTAAACTAAAGAAGACTCACACACACAACTATGATGTTGTGGGAATTCAAACCTGTCAACCGCTATGTCTTAATTGTTGTGGAGCATCAGACAGACAAACGATCATGTGCAATAAGCAGTTCCTTCAACTATACAACACGCGCGTATTGTTATTTCGTTGTTTTGTCTTTCAACCTTGAGGCCAATATTCGGTGGTTGGTTGGTTCTAAAGAATCCAAAATGTGTCATGGATGAATGATCTGTTTATGCGGGATCAACCAGTTGCTGTGGGCCAGGTCTTGTTTGAAGATTTGTGTGTGGTGTTTTGTTGGGGCGGGTGTCTAGGCCCATAATGATTTCTGCGTAAAGTTTGTCTTGTTGGGCTTCAGCCCTCCTTTAAACCAAAAGAAGAAAATTATAAGGAAATAGCTCAAAATGCCACATTTTTTATAATTTTTTCTGAAAATACCACCTATCTCCTAAAATTTTAAACTCTCACTTATAAATACATTTTTATTGTTCACTGATTGCACACATTATTTTTTGGGAGTTTCACTAAAACACCCAAAATAAGAGCTGAAATTATAAAAAAACCCAATACCCAAAACACTTTATAAACACACCCAAAACCCATCATTACACACACTCAAAACTCATTTATAAACACACCCAAAAAATATACAATTGTTGACTTTGGGGTTGATTTTGGGTGTGTTTCTATGTTTAAATAGTGTTTGGGTTTTTTTATAAATACATGTCTAGGATTGGGTTTATTTATAAATTTGTATTATTTTTTCAGAATTTTTGTTCTCTCTCACCTCTCTTAGCTCCATCTCTCTCTATCACTCAACTCTCAATCTCTCTTCGCTCTGTCTCTCTATCGCTCAACTCTCAGTCTATCTTCGCTCAGCTCTCACCCTCTCTTCGGTCTTTCTCAATCTCTCTCTCTCTCTCTCTCTAACACATTGGTCTTCCTCCCTCAGTGGTGTCTATTCATTGAAGCTTAACTTCACCGTTCACATCCAAAAGGTACGGTTTATCATCATTTTCTTTAGATTTAGGGGTTTCTTTGAAGTTGGTTTAGGGTGTATGATTTCTATGAAATTGGTTTAGGGTTTAAGGGTTTCTCTTAAATTGTCTGATTGTGATGATTCCTTGTTTGAAACAGTGAAGGAGTATGTTCTTTGTTCTTTGTTTGAAACTGCTATTGTTTTGTTGTTGTTGTTGGTATCGTATTCCTATTTTATTGATGTTGGATTGTCATGTTAGTGGTATTATATTAGCATCGTAGTGCTATTTTATTGCTAGTTTATTATGGTTTTATTCCTGTTCCATTGTGGTTTTAATGGTTTTAGCGATTTATGCAATTGGATTCTGTGTTTGTTTGTTGTTTTGTTTCATCCAAAAAAAGGAAATTGTAGGTGTTCATTTATAGTCTCTACATTAGGCACCCTTCAAAGATCACATATTACCGACTCAAGTTTGCGATTAAGGCATTAAGGGGGGAGGCATATATATGAGGTAAATATGATAATGTCAGTGAATTGAGTTCAGTTTTCACTTATCACTTGGAAATTCACTGTGCTTCTTAATTATGTTAGGAAATCCTTTATATGAAGATGCAGACATTGAAGCTGTGCTGGAGGTGCTTTATATGGCCATCCATCCATTTCGACAGAGCCATTTGGTTTGGGTATTTTGTGTAGCAAGGTGAAATAATTTACAGGGTCTTCAGCCATGTCGTACATGGTGAAATGTAATATTGTACAGTCGATGGCGGTGGCTAATTACCTTACATGGCACATAAACTATTTCCATTTTTTGGTTTTGTTTTCGAGTTACAATCGTCGTTAGCATACTTATTCTTTAGATTGTGAAGTTCAACTATTTCGTACTGCTCGATATATAAACATAATTACTCTTTATGGAGGTATAACATTTTACTTGTTTGAAACGATAAGTTCGTTTCCACTGACTTATACTCTTTTTTGTATCCATTTTTGACATTTGGTCAATGTAGTTTTCTTCATTTTTCTGTGCTCAATCCAATCATAAATGGAACACAAAATTTGCATAATGGGTAGAAAACTTAAAGGTCAAAAAATGGACATATGGCAAAACTGAAAAACAAAGGAAATGCATAATTCGTTTCTGCCAAAAACGCAATAAAATGGCAATACAGTAGTTATATAGTGGCGATAAAAATATGCTAGAAATTGTTGTTTGTGTTTATTTTGGGTTTCTTATTTTGTTTCATTTGATTTACTTATCTTGACCCATTACTAGTTAATAATGGGATGATTATGAGATTGATTTGTGTTAATTATAAATACAAGAATTACATATTGATTAAGTCGAACAACATCCATTTTAGACTACATTTTAGACATGCAAAATAAATCGCCACCGAACCAATACTATCCCGCGAAGGGAAAACCAAGGCTACACTTTCAGATCGCTTCATAAAAAATTTGACATCATCATTGTCCTCAATCTTTATGTGCTTCCACTCATTCAAGGCCACCAAAAATGAGAACTTTAAGCAAACATTGTCTTCCCTACTGTTTGTATTACCAATCTGATTCACATGATCCAACCGTTCAGCAAATGTGATGGTCCGTGGAACTATTAAGCATTTTGAGTCACCCCCTTTGTATTTGCACATCTTCTTTGAGGTTACCCATTTTTCATTGTAGCAAACCAAAATAACAATTGTCTCCATTTCTAACCATGACAAAAATTAAAATTATTTCATTAACACAATACAGCCACAATAACCAGGCAATACAAAACGACAATACAATGGCAATCTAACAGCAATATAACGGCAATACCACAGCAAAATAACATGAACACAACAGCATTACAACACTAACACAGCAATGAATAAGGATTCATCACAATCACACTATACAAATCCACTACATCAAATGGAAAATCCAAAGTTTCAAGATTCACATATCCAGAGCAATCTAAATGCAATTGGTAAAAACCCAGATGGATGAGTATGAAGATTCAAAAAACCTAACCCAAAGCAATTACAGCCAAAACCAATTTAATAGAAACTCAAGCAATCAAAATAAAACCAATTTCACAAAATCCAACATATATTAAGAAAATAACCATCAACACTACCCATTCGAGGTAGGCGATCCAGTAGAGTTTTAAGGTTGCAAGCAGCTATTCAGAAGACATACCTAAAATATGGGGTCGAGGGAAGGGTTCGTGATTGAATGCAGAGCGAGACAGAGCTGCGAGAGAGAGCAAAGAGAGACACAGAGATCTGCGCTAGAGTAAAGAGAGAGACAGAGAGCCGCGCTAGAGAGAGAGAGAGAGAGAGAGAGAGAGAGAGAGAGAGAGAGAGAGAGAGAGCTGAGCGAGCAGAGAGAGAACAAAATTTTGAAAATGTGATATATATGCAATCAGTGGACAATAAAGATGTATTTATAGGTGGTAGTTTTAAAATTTTAAGGGATGAGTGGTATTTTCAAAAGAATTTTTTTATATAAAAAGTATGGCATTTTGAGCTATTTCTCAAAATTATAATATGTTTTCTATCTACAGTGATTTCCGAGTTAAAAATTTCTTTGTTAAAACCTCAATTCACTTACTCATCTACCATTCTATTTCTACAAGATATTCTTTAGATACTTTTTATAATATATTTGTTATGAATGCAGTAGGTACGTACCTCTTTAACTTGAAGGCAATTAAGCTATGGGTTAATGAATTAATGTGAATTTTTGATATCACCAAAGGCCTGGCATGAGGAGCAGAAAGAAACATGTAGCCAAAGACAACTTGCCAACCGCACCACTCAACTAACTAGTCCGGTCACCTCTCTGTCTTTGTGAATCAATGCTAGCCTTGCTAGCTAGAACTAACGTGCGCACACGCGCGCACACACACACACATATATATATGAGAGATATATTATCATGGTCTCATCATCCTAAGTATAAAGGGTTTGTACTTCAAGTGGTTAAAAATATATTTTTCTGTACTCGAGGTCCTAAGTTTGATTCCTCACTCCTTTTGTTTATATCAACAAATCATCCCAAGCGAGGATATATATATATATATATATATATATATATATAGTCCCTTTCTATTGAGGGATCCGTCAAATAATTTTATTTGATGGACGCCCTTTAAGGCACCCTACAAGTTTTTTTTTTTTTCAATAATCCAAACAATCTATTTTTTAGGTCTTTATTCATAGATCATCCTTACAAAAAATTAGACAAATCGAAAACTGTTTAGATATCTAATTGTGTCCTACAAAATCAAAGAACACGGTACTTCAAGAAAGTATTAAAATTTTAATAGTTTAATTGAGTAGTCAAATGATATCGGATTCCAGTGATTTTTTGCAGAGATGATTTTCGAATGAATATCCACAAAGTAAACAGTTTAGATGAATGAAATATAATGTATGGTGGGCTTTACTCCGCATTGTATTTCACTAATCCAAACCATCTATTTTTTAGATAATCATTCAAAGATCATCTTTACAAAAAAATCACTTCAATCCGATATCATTTTAACCACTCAATTGAGTTATTGAAATTTTAGTACTTTCTTGAAGCACCATATTCATTTATTTTGTAGGACACAATTGGATGTCGAAACGGTTTTCGACTTGTCTAATTTTTGGTAAGGATGATTTATGAATGTAGATTTAAAAAATAGGTGGTTTGGATCTGTATGGGCTTTTCGTTTCTGCAGCTACTATGGGCCTCAGCTGCCGTAAATAGCAAAATGGATGAAATTGCCCATTGAGCCTGAGTTCGAAGATCCAGCCCTAAGAATGCTTTGAAAGGACAGAGATGCCTTAGGAAACACCTTGGTTACTTTCACCAACAAAAATAACAACAGCTTACAGATAAATTTTCGACTTGGCATGAAAAGCTTGTGGCATGGGAGCTGAGCATTCATGAGTTTAGCATGAGAGAGAGAAATGGTTGTGATTTCTTATGAGAAACAGAGTTTTTAAGGTATCGGGGAAGGGATTCTAAGAGGATTCGTTGAAGAGAGAGATGGGGAGATAGATGAAGGCAATGGGTGTTTTTCTGGCAACTTGACAAAGACTTTGTCAAGTGTTAGAACAGCCTGCCAAGAGGGAAAACTAAGGAGGAGGAAGATGAACTGAGCACGAAATTGCAGAGTTTCAGAGGTGAGAGATAAAGCTTGCTCTCCATATGTGGGTTGTGATGATGGGTAGGAAATGCCTCTTTTTATAGGTGCTGGAAGTTATTATTTTCCAAGAAACCCTAATAGTTTCTATCTGATTTGGCCAATTCTTTCCATTCTTTTATCCTCTCATCTCTTCAATCATCATATTTTGGTGAAATGCACTCTGCCCATTTGCACAAAATCAGAGATTTTTGGGTGCTCAAGACCCTTTCCCGCAGCTGTTTCAGTGGGAGACTCCTATTTTCAACCATCTTTCTTCCTCTTTTCTCCCTTCTTCTATGGCTAGATCTGATGGGGGGAAAGAAATGTGTGTGTGCACTGGTTTGAAGGGTGTTTTGCTCAAGTATCCCTTGGTTTTTCTGATGGCTTGCGTTTGGCCATGTGTTGGAGATTCCAGCAGCCTACAGATATGAGTGGCTTTTGGCTTTTGTCATGATTTTGTCTCCAGCCATGTGCTGGAGACTTTCAGATATTTTGTTAGTCACTTGGGCCATTCTTTAAGGTAATGGGCTAGTTCACTAAAGGGATATGCCAACTTCCCAAAGTGATGAGCTATCTTTTCTAAGGTAATGAGCTATTTTATCTCCTTTACGCTTACCCACATATTTGGGCTCAAGAAATGGACTTGAGTTTCGGGGCTCCCAAACAGCCCAAAACTTCCATTTCTCGGCTCATCAATGGGCCTCATGAAAGCTCAGTAACCATTCATACCACAACTCGCTCAGAAGCCCCAGGCACTCGCGTGGCTTGGGTCCACTTAAACTTGTAGCGTGGCGTGTTGTTTATTTACTTGGCGTGGCACGTGTGTAAACGTATATGATAAACTCCTGGGTACCCAAATTGGGTTTCTTCCCAAGTTATGGGTCGTACTAGACCGGGAATTTATTCGTGCCCAACCGTGAATTGATTGGACCTCAACAGGATCGTTTGTAGAGGACCCTAAAGGGTGTCTCTCAAATAAAATTATTTGAGGAATCCCTCAATACAAGGAGTTGGCAATTCATCCTTGGATGCACAATACCTTTTAAACCCTACACGCAAGGCAATGGAAGAAGAACGGATGGATCATGGATCCATTATGTACTCAAAGAAGCTCATATGTATGGCGGATGGTGGAATTAATAGGGGAGAAAAGAGAAACGGGGAGGAGAGAATGATATATAAAAGGATGACTTTGGTTAATAAAAGGGAAAGATATAAGGTTCCTTCGCCTTCCCTCCCTTTCCCTTTTCCCTTTCCCTTTCTCTTTCCTCCTACATATACATTTTTTCAGACAGACTAGCTAGATAGTACTACTTACAATTTGCAAATGATAGATTGAAGCTGTTTTAATAATAAAAAGAAAGCCACTTGCATATGCAGAAGGTGCCATATTCACTGGTTCAGCGGGAAGTAATTAATGCATGCATATATATATATATATATATATATATATATATATATATATAGTATGTTCTCTATGTAATTGGCTCATTTGGCTTAACAAGATACCCATCGGTCGATGCATCAACATGTATATGTAAATTTTCTATATAATTCATATATATCAAGTCACTTAATTAGTGGTTTAATGAAGTACAAGAATCACAAGATAAGTTAATAATCTTACTACATTTTAATCTTAAGTAATCCGTAATCTTAAGGCCCTACAAAGATGTCCCTCAAATAAGCATATTTGAGAGATCTCTCAACTGAAACTCCCTGTATATATATACTAGGGAATTGGTAGGAAGTAGGAACACAAAATAACCCATTATCAAAAAGCACCAGATCCCGGAAGTAGCTCTTATATAATTGGCCTTTCAATAATAGCAACTAGCAGGAAACTCCCTGCGTAACTACGTTGGTGGGATATCAAGTTTTAATTAACTTAACCTGTAATTACAGGTTTACTATTACCATGGATCTGCCCTGCCCAGAGTCCAAAGATGAGAGAATCTGATAAGTAAATAATCTAATCGAATTTCATTACAAGGGGTAGTACTAGTAGGGGAACCCGTGCATCAATCACTTAAAAGGAATTATTCCATGTCGACAAGGAATGAGTAATTGGCCCTTGCACGGGATAAAATTTTCTGTACTTTAAAAAATTACACAGCCATAGACAACCGACCGGGGTCAAAATCATTATCAGGAGGGTACACATTTAACGATAACCCTAAATCATTATTGCCAACATAATATAACGCTCTTGAGCAAGTGAACAAATATTACAAGGTTTTCAAAAAGAGAGAAAAAAAAAACAAAAAAACAAATATTACAAGGTAACAACCCACTGCCACTACATATAATAACAAGCAACTACTTTGAGTGATACCTAAGACCCAATACCCAGCCCCAGCACCACAACAGATAGGTGTTATCTTCTTGCACATACAAGTCAAGACTCTTGGGGTGCCTCAAATCTTGTTGGAGTGTCGATGCCCATCATACAACAAATGCCTGATATTAAGATTATAAGCAAAACGATTCCCTGAAACATCATTGCAAGAAGAAACAACGTCAGGACTCTGCATCTCAGTCATATTATTTGCATATCTGTAAAGAACAGGAGGCTGTTGAATTGCATACTTGTCATTACAAATGCACACATCAATATATCTGAACATGCATGCGTGAGTGTGAGGCATCTATGGACCAAAGAAGAGGAAAATAATAAAAAGAATAATTGTGGAATGGACATTCCGACTTCCCGATGACAAGTACTAGTTACCAGAGCGCCCATATATATATATATATATATATATATATATATATATATAGTCCCCTTCTATTGAGGGGCACCATTTAGGGTCCCCTACGATTTTTTTTTCAACGATCCAAACTATCTATTTTTTAAGTCTACACCCATAGATCATCTTTGCAAAAAATTAGACAAATCGGAAACCGTTTCGACATCCAATTGTGTCCTAAAAAATCAATGAACACGGTGCTTCAAGAAAGTACTACAATTTCAATATTTCAATTGAGTGGTCAAATGATTTCAGATTCAAGTAATTTTTTGTTGAGATGATCTTTGAATGAATATCTACAAAATAGACAATTTAAATTAGTAAAATACAATACAAAGTGGGCCCTACAAGGGTGTCCCTCAAATAAGCTTATTTGAGGGATCCCTCAACTGAAGCTCCCTGTATATTATATATATATGCATGGAGTGGCAAAATAAGTCATTTTGTCTGAGAAATATCAGAGTACAATGTGGACCGTAGAGAGATAGGAAGAAGCAATCATGCAGCTGTGGCAACAGCAGCAACACTAGCCATTACTACCTGCTGCTGCTGCTTTGTTGCACTTACCATGTGCCTGATTTTGGAAGAAGCAATCATGAAGAATTGTTACTTTGCTCTTACCATCACCCAAGAAATCTTGGAACAGACTGTTATGGCTCCAACAAATCAGGAACAGTTGGGATTTCATGGCAAGTTTTGGCTTATTTCTATGACTCAATCCTTCAGTTCGTAAGTTTAAAATATTCACTGACCACCCAATATGTGTCACTCTTGGCCGTATGGACATGTAAATGTCACTAAGCATTAGGAACGGTTCCACAGTTCTTCCTTAAACAATCAAAAGGGGGGAAGAAATGAAGAGAGAGAGAGAGAGAGAGAGAGAGAGAGAGAGAGAGAGATATATATATATATATGTCTCCACAAGCTCATTGATAAGAAGCAGTCAGATGGGTCAGTTTGAAATGCATTAGTAACTCATGCCACAAAATCAATGAACCACGTGGAGCAGAGTAAAAATTTGTGCAAGAGAAGAAGAAAGGTACAATAACATATGTTCGAGAAGTACTTAACAAAAAAAGATCTGAATAAGTCATCCTCCGTGTATAACTAAGTAAAGTTGTTACAACATTGTATTTAAGCAAATCTTCAAAAGAAATGTTGACGAAAAAAAGAAACTAGAATGTATGTAATATTGTAGAAGCTACAAACACTTAACCATAGAATAGAAAACATGAAAAATGTGGAAGAAGGACACTTACAACTAGAAGTCCCTCTAGAAGAGATGATTTGATCTGACAAACTTCATCACAGGCTGTTGAATTGGCTGATGCATTTCCTGAAGCACTTTCAGCAAGAAACCTTTGCACTTCTCGATAAGAAGGATATTGGATTGACTTACTGGGATCTGAAACATATAGAACTCCATATTTTGCCCCAGACTGATCCATGGAACTAATAAGCTCGGAAAAAATTTTACCTGCACAATTGAAATATTTGCATGACAGTGTCCTAGACCAGTGTGACTTGTGTACACAACCAAAGAACTTCCATGATTTATATGCATTATTACATATTAACAGTTTCAACTTAACATACCCTCCGTATGTGTTTGGTCAAGTTCTTTGGAAGAACCAGATCCTTTATGGCAGAACACAACCAAATCTACTTCTCCATTGGATCTCTTCTCCGTCCTTGAACCAAGATAATCCTGCAAAATGTTATTGAGGAAATAAGATATCAGATCTTTTTCATAGACCTAAAAAGTATATAGTATAACACATAATTGTCAAATTCATTTACATGGAACGATTGCAGGTTTGCAAGCTTTTGAAAATTTTCACCCTCAATAGAGCACGACTCCAAGAAAGCAACGTTACTGAATCCAAAATCCTGCCCACAAGTCTCCGAAATCCCTGACACCAAAGAATTTTCCATAGCATCCTCCTCTGGTGCAGCAACATATGGGAAGGCCATTGAGAAATTGGATCCTGTGAAAGAACCCTGTTCAAAACCATGGAATGTTAGCTATTAAAGCAGAAAGTTTCATCATAATTTTCAACCAAAAGTCAGATGCAATTAGGCAAACTCTATACTTACTTTGAGCAAGTCCACAAGGGCTGGATCTGCATGTTTGTTTGCAGGAATATCTGAAGATTGTAACTAAGAAAACAAAGGTATTAATTTAGTAGCACTAGATATAGACACAACAGCAAAAGGTTTTCACTGTATTGCTTTGTAAATAAAAAACCTCACCCAAAAAGTGAAAGCTGTATCAATTATGACTCTGAAAGATCTAATCGGTTCTCAGAGAGTGTGATGCTTATAATCATTTAAAAATGTCTAGGAAGTTAAAATACCAATTTCATATTATTTCCTTGGTCTTGTACTTTATGCAAAGCAAGCAACTGTTTTGATTCTAGAAAAGCAGTCACAATTAAGTCCCATAAAGTAGCTAGACATGTAAGCAAACAAGAACAAATTGCTCAGCATTGTATTTCATTCTCGTCACTGCAAAGGATTTTCAAATATGAAGTAGATTTTAATGGATTGGGAACATGTATAGGGAAGTTACACAACGAAAAGAATACATCAAAATTCTTACCTCTCTACCAACGAAGACAAGAGCCAGCTCCAAATGCTGATGAAATTTGTTTCCAGAGCACTATGAAGTTGAAAACAAATACATACATTCAACTTAGATGACAATATCAATAGTGCTAAAAACTTAAGAATGCAAAACAAATATAAAACCAAAGAGACAACTTCTCTCTTTTAGAAGTTCATATGAAACAAGTATAAAAAGCAAAAAAACTAACTGCAGTAAACTATCACTGTAAAAAAGGAAAACAAAATACCAGTACGTTCGACCAGCCACCTTCTGAAAGAACAGACTTAGCTAAATCCTTTGGAGAGATAGTCTGATAATTTATGGCTGCCTTCACTCTGTTGTATGAAAGCATGTAATCAGTACACAAAGAAGAACAAAGGGCACTATAATATGGGCCAAAGAATTTTTTTAATGAAATTAAAAATCACGTACACGATGCATGCTACCAATGCCCCTATCATTTTGACAAAATCACAAAGTGGACAGTATATCACCATCAAAAGAGATACCACATGCAGAAAAGACAACATGGTTTGACTGTATCCAAGAGTTTGATGGTAAATCAGTTTTTAATCTACTTTTTTTTTTCTCAAGAGCTAAATTAAAAATATATAAAATGCTTCCCTCGAAGAGTATCCTGAACACCTCACTCTCCTCTCCCAGGTCATCTTTTGCCTCCTCAAAGAACCTAGACAATTTAAGCCCCTTAGGGTCACCAGTTCTCTGAGGAAGAAACTGAAAGTGATAAGTTGCTGAAATTTTCTAGGAGTGAAATTCAATTCTCCCAGCTTGAAACTGAACCTTAAAGACTAGGTTAGCACACATTATGATTGCAGTCCGACTACAAGATGTTTCTTAAAGAACTAACAAAATAGATGAAATGTCGAGAATACAACTGAAAACATGATGTAACTTTACAAAATAACCAAAACTCCAGAGTAATTATTACAGATCCTGCTTGATGCTTGTTAACACAATTATTTCAGTTGATACTTGCGTTAACAACTGAAAACATGTTCAATTTGATAAAGTATCACTGTCTTTGATACTTCTTAATAGAAAAAAGAATATAAAATGTCAAAAGTTCTCAATATTGGAGGCAAAAAGAATAGGAGCACATATATCATTGAATTAACCATATTGCATCACACCTATTAGCTAAATCCAACAATAAGTTGGATAGAAGAAAGGGGAGTTTTAGTTAATAGGGAAGCTACAACTGCAGAATGTAGTGCAGCATCCCTCCATTAACCAAGAAATGTCAAGTGTTTTCCTGAGTAGATCCTCATTTTAGTGGCAACTTATGAGTTGATCCACCCACACATCTTGCTTTTACTAGTCAATCTCAACCGGAAGCCACTCCACAATTTAGAGAAAAATAGAGGAACAAAAAAGAATGATTTAGCAAGAACTACTCGTTATTTCAAATTGAACGGAAATTCATTTGATAGAAAGGCGAGCATTAGTGTATGTCAAATTCTCTTTTCTTTTTTTTCGCCCTCCAAATATAAATAAAAGCGACGTATATACTTGTAAAAGAAAGGCAGCAACTGGTTGTGTTAAAGTATTTTCAGAAGTTTGGGCAAAAAAACAGAGCAGCCTAAGACTCTGAAGCTTGACTTGATTTATAAAGTAGTAAGCTGAAGTAGTACATACTGATGGTAATGAGGTGACCAGAGGAAAGCTGGCACTGTGGAAGTGGAAGGCAAGGGAAACCCCGAGAGAATCTGAGGCGCAACAAGCAAAGCCACCAAACATAGTAGCAAAGGCAGAGCTGCCTTCATCTTTGGTCCTGCACATATGGATCAGATTGAGCAAATCACGGATCAAATCATGTCATATTTGTTTACATCGCATTCGAATCTACCTTTGATACATACATACACAAACTGAAGCAGAGATCGATTTAAGAATTAATACAACAAATCTCATTTATAAGTACAATTCAAAAACACGAAATGCAAATCCAAACGAAGAAAATAACATTAACAAAACATAGATCGATCACCTGAGGGCTGAGGCTGAGGCTGAGGCTGAGGCTGAGAATTTTGATGGTTTTATCGGAAATTATAGAAATCAAAATCTGCAAAATCAATTAAGTTATTGCCGTCGTCTCCATGGATACGGGGAGATTGGGGAAGGAGCACTTCGGATGTCAAACCAGGCCCACGGACACGGCTCGTTGTTCATAAGTTTGGGCCCAATCCGGCCTGCTTTGCTTTTTCTTTCTTTCTATGGGTGAAATCCCGCCTGCTTTGCAACCACCAGGCCCATTAAATTGTCCTTTTTCCTTCTTCTTCTTTTTTTTTATAATTATTTTAAATTTTTGAATTTTTGTTTGCAATATTATTACTTTGACCAAAAAAGATAAATGATACATTGTGCACAAGATTTCCATCAGCAATTGAGCATAAAAGGGTGGAGCTTTTAATCTGTTCAACTCCAGCATGCATTTGAATTTGATGTATGCATGCATGCTACTTGGGTCATGCGGCCCAATAGCATTATAATTTTTATTAAAAAAATTCGTGAACCATGCTACCATACATGATACTCACTATATTTATTATCGTTAATTACTATGTCTATATATATATATATATATATATATATATATGTATGTATATGAATTTATGAGACGTACGTATAGACAGACAGATTGCTATTGGATTGATTGATTGATGTAAAGTAAAGAGATTATGAGTTTGCAGAGACCAGCTCAGGAGGAAGGGCAAAACTTGTGAAGCCTCTCGCTTTTGTCATGTGAATGCTATTAAGGCTATCTCTATCTAGTATCTAGAGGCGCTGGTTGGTTCAAAAATATAGCATAAGTAAAATCCCACCCCACCGCTCCCACAATTTTCACGTTAACTTGTATATAACATATTGATTTCTATCTCGATCCAGCACCTCATCTTCTTCAGAAATCAGAATCGGATCCCCTGCTGCACTCGCTAGCTAAAAATTATATATTATTTGAAGGCTAGGCTAGGCTAGATGATTTAGTTGCTATATATATATATAGTTAGTAAGGAGCAGCTTAGCCGATCGATCTGATATATTCTGTCTGATCAATGAGAGACCAGCTGTCCTTGTTTCTGATCAAGAACTCTCTGGGAGCCAAGATGAAGAAAGGGTTGAGAAATTTTTGCAACGACGATGGCTCAACCTCTACCCTCAACCAACATCACAAGATGACCAGCTGCACCGCTGGCCCTGCTGCTGCTGCCGCTCATCATCATCATACTACTTCTACTGCAGCTGATACCTCCTCCACCAATAATATTATTAATCCAGCAGTTCCTGTTGTTCGCTCTCCCACTAATTATGATTATTATTTGCAGCAAAATATTAATCACAATATTGATAATATTGCTTCTTCTAATTATATTAATAATTCAGATCATGATCATATTCACGATCATCATCAGAAAAGCCCGCAGCCGACGTTGGAGGAGATGATATTGCGGTTAGATTTGGAGGAGGAGATAGCAGCAAGATCAAAGTATTCAAAGCTGAAAGACTACAACAAGAACAAGTACTACAAGGGTAGAATGTCTTGCGTTAACAATTCTGATATCTTAAGGTCTGCAAGGAATGCATTAAATCAGTACCCTCGCTTCTCTCTTGATGGCAAGGATGCCATGTACCGCTCCTCCTTCAGAAACAGCTTAGTTGCTGGTGCAGGTGGTGGAAGAAAATCAGACGTATGTTGCAGCAGGCCTAGGAGAGACTGTCGTGGTCGTCTATCAGGGAAAGTAGCATTATATGAGGATGATGATAATGATACAAGTAGTAGTAGTTATAATAAGACTAGTAGATTGCCTTTGCCAGCCACTTTAGCAGGGGAGAGCGTGGTGTGGTGCAAACCAGGAGTGGTAGCCAAGTTGATGGGGCTAGAGGCCATGCCATTGCCAGTACCTCTACATCATATTGGTGGTGGTAATGGTAAAGATCAAAAGCTGGGTATCATCGACGTCATGAACATGAAGAGACAAAATCTCATGATCAGGAAGAGAGCTCAGGAGAGACATGATGAAATGCAGACAAGACTTGTTACTAATAATTAATTATATGGATATATATATATATATGCATGCCAATGGTACTATATGCATGCACTGTGATCTCTCACTCACAGATCTATTTATTATTAATAAGAAAGCAGCAGTGCCAGTGGTTTACATTATAATTCGTCAACAGCTTCCAAAACTACTGCTACTTCTAGTGCAGGTTATTATTTTTGGCAAAGCAATAGGATTAGTGTCTGTATTATATATCATGGTGCTGCAATTGTCACATTGCACAACAAACCCTCCCAACCATGATCTTCAAGATTAATAATCTCCTCTGTTTCGAATTTTGTAAGCTGAATTCACGACTGATAGTCCGTCCATAAGATGTGTTGTCTGTAACGTTCCTAAGAATAACAATGGAAGTGGCAGCATAATCAATTCAAGTTTGATACGAGGATGAGTGATGACTATAACAATAACTATGAATATTTGTGGTTATAAGTTGTAACCAAACCAATGAATTTTCTTTTGAAAGAAACCATAAATCAAATGATCGTGGTATGAAGACTAATAATAATGATCAGGTGAGAGCAGCAGGTACAGGCTCTCCGTAGAGAACAGACTCAATGCCGATGACAAGGAAGACTAATAATAATGATCAGTACTGGACATCATCACAAAGGATTGACTAGTTTATCACAAACACATTTTTCTCACTTGGTGCAGCTAGCGAGAACCTCAATGCCGATGACAGATGTATATATATCCTCTAAGCCTGATGTAGACCTAAATAAATATAGAGTATTTTCATATAAACACAACCAGCACAGCATGTGTAAGTGGAAAAGGAGCTGCCTATATGATCCCGCTGAATAAAGCATTGCGTAAAACATGATGGAAATAGTGTCGCAAGAAGAGCATGCTAATGTGGGTACATTTTGCTCTGTTACCATGTTAACTAATTTAGGATAAAACTTCAAAGGTCATAGGACAGCTTTTCATCATCCAAATGCCAACCTAAAAGTAAATCAGATTATACAGAGAAAAAGTGAAAATTTATCAAATAATGGGGTACAGAAATGGTTCATCAATCAGTAAGGTCAAATTGGGCATCTGATTGTTGCTAATAATGTATACTGTTATGTCCATCTTTCTAACTATGTTCTATAATCTGGCCATTTACATAATTCTTTAATCTTCTCCAATCCCATCCCATCCCATACCTACCTCCGCTCCGGATCTGTCATCTCTGCATATAAATAAACAATGCATGCATTCCATCTTTTTTTTCCTTGATTATCCTTTATCAGTACCAAGTCAAGCTATACTACTGTATCTGTATTACATCTCGTACTTCACTAGTGCATAGTGATTGTTGACCGTGCTGGTTTTGGTTTTCGTTTCAGTACGTACACCTTTCATTAGCCTGTCCATGTAATCTTCCCTCCCTACTTGATCAATCTACCAGCCAAATTGGGGGTGGTGATGCATTATCCAGGTGGTGCTTGTGGTTATGGGAATCTTTATAGCCAGGGGGGATATGGAATAAACACAGCTGCTCTGAGTAGTGTTGAAGAATACACACCAATTTGGAGGTATCAATAGGTTAGCGACGTTATTAGAAAATCGGGGAAAAATATTTTTTGGAAAAAAAAAGGACCTCTACATATATAGCGTAAAGCCATGCGCCTGTACTATTTTTAAAAACAAATCACCCCCGTATAGCCGAGAGGCTATACTATTTTGGAAAATACACGAGTTTATGGCCGATCGGCTACACTATTTATAAATTAAGAAGAAAAAGGGACCTCCTAGGTGTGAAAACAAGTCTAGCCGTGCGGCTGTACTATTTTAAAAACAAATTACCCAGGTATAGCCGTGCGGCTATACGCTTTGAAAAATACCTAGGAGTATAGCCGAACGGCTATGGGAGAGAAAGAAGGGGGTGGGAACCCACAGTGTCAAAACCAATGTAGATGCGTGGCGATACTATTTTTTTTAATTTAAAGAATACCATAGTCTAGCCACGCGGCTAATACCTTTTATTGAAAAAAAGTACCCTCCTAGTTGCATTAGTTTATACTTTTTTTGTGAGAATGTTTGTCTTTGATCTAACTTGTTCTCTCGAGTGAAACTTGTTGGAGGAACAACAATTAATATTATTCTAATAATTTGCAGAATTGCAATACCTTTTATTGAAAAAAAGTACCCTCCTAGTTGCATTAGTTTATACTTTTTTTGTGGGAATGTTTGCCTTTGATCTAACTTGTTCTCTTGAGTGAAACTTGTTGGAGGAACAACAATTAATATTATTCTAATAATTTGCAGAATTGCAATGTCCTTGAAACAGAATTTCAGCCTTATTTAATGCTTGTAGTTCTGCAGGTGTTTACTCCACTAAGATACAACTATCTAAATCAAAGTCATAGCACTAGGGCTTTGATTTCTGGTGAAATTTGTGTGTTTATCTATGTGGCTTTACAGGAATGATGATATGAATGTTCTCTACGAATTTGATGTAATTGTACAGACCTAAGGCTTGTGATTAAATAAAGTGGATAATACCTATTCCAACAAGTATCAGATAAGGACAAACTCAATCAAACAAAAACATTATATGATATTTGAATTTTAAAAATAATTCAAATAAATAATTAATTAATTAACTAATCGGGTTTAATTTAAATCACAGAACCGAAGACGTGTACAGAAAATTAATGTATTATTGAAAAATACATACATACATATAGAATACCGACAGGACTGACCCAACTTTCACTTTGGAATCCGAGCCGAACCCTGTGCGTGTCCAACACTTGGCAGTTGTCGGGCACAAATAACCTAATTGCCCTTCCAATCAAAATACAATTATCTCAAGTTTGACTTCTGCTGAAAATTCGGCAAAATCTCCCCTGTAAATTGAACATTTCCCGAAGTTTTCACTTGTCAATAAACATTCATACAACCCAAGCGTTCAGCATAAATCAATTTATATCCAAGAAATCAAGCATCACAACATTATGGCCTCAGGTCTCAATGAAACGAATAAATCATTCTACTAACAACATTAAATTCAATTTCTTAAAACATTCCCAGAACAATGCTAGATTTTATAATAACTTAACTGGACTACCTTTAATTACTTGACCTCATGGCTGCACCTAGAACCCTAGGTTGCCTATGTACCCTTAGTAAGGGATCAAGCCACACATTGTTCTCATCTTTCATCTCAGCTTTCTGTTCCAAGCTTTATGGCATTACTCACACGACAATATATAATTAAATGAAGGAATAAAGCATTTAGATTCAAGAAATCACTCTTGGAAAACACAACTATCAATTCCTTGTGACACCATTGGTAACATGTCCTGCCCTGTAATCCTCGCTCCACATGATCTGGATATCTCTATGACTCGTGGGGCAAAATATGCTAGAAAAACTTAAGTTATTTAATACTATATAGAATAATAAAAGATAAAGATAAATAAACATAATAAAATACGATCAAACAAAATAAAATAAGATAAGTTAAAGATTTATAAGCTCTGAAGACCCTTGTATCCTTGTATTGAAACTCATGTAAGGTTCATAAATAAATATATATCTATATTGTAAAACAAATTTGACGCTTAAGAAAATAATGGTAACTGTATAAAATCCTCAATTTAGTTTAAAAGCATCTTAAAATCTAAATTCTCTCCACCTAGGCGCCCTAATCCATCAATTCCATTATTACCGTCAATTCCATCCTCGCAGGCCTCGGAAACACAAAGTTAACCGAGTCGCATTCCTCGCAGGCCTCGGAGACACCAAGTCCATCAGAGCCGCAATCCTCGCAGGCCTCGAAGATACCACTTCAATCCGAGCCGCAATCCTCGCAGGTCTTGGAGATACCACTTCAATTCAAGCCGCCTTTCATCTCACCACACGGTTCAGGTGTCTCCAAACTCGTGGGGCACTGTTAATAAAGGATAAACTGTTTCAAAGCAACTAGGGGGTACCTTCGTGGTGGGTTTGAAAACCAAAACTCGTCATTCATATCAACTTTCATTAGACTGCTCTGAACCCTATATACCACAATATGATAAAAGCCAAGGGCTATGATTCATCCTTTTCAACTACTGAATATATGTATTAAATACTTAGCCAGTTTGTTAACCATATCGATCTCTTATTAACATACCATTCCAATATTGTATTTATAATCTTACAACACAATTACCCATATGAATGTATATACAAGTGATAAATAAACAGATAAATAAATGCTCATACTCTTAGGGGTTTCCTCAGCTCCACTTAAGCATTTTTCCCAAACATCGAAACCCTGGCCTTGGGTTCCTAGAAGTACGTGCACCAACTTTACAATCATTTCTATGATCATAGTAGCTTTTCCCAAGGTTTAGAGCAGTCTAAAAGTACCTCGGGACTTAAAAGCGATAAAGTCTCAAAAAAGTCAACACAGGACCTCGTAGGGTCCACAACCTCAAAATTTCGATTCGAGATTTCCTAGATGTTCTAACATGCCTAGGACACATGTCTCGAGAGTTTGATCACGATCGGACGGTTAGATTATCCACGATCACACAATCAGACAATTATTGTAAACCTAGCCATAGGGTTGGCATTTCCAGAGTATCCGGAACTCCATTTTATGATATGACAAACCCTATACGATCCTGAAATTACCTAGATCAACATACATGAATTCGAGTTCGATCCAATGATCCGAACATATGAAACCCGGAAATTGCATAATAGGCAAAATCCGTTCGACGCTCAAACGGTATCCAAAATGGAATTCGAGCACACCTACGCGCTCATGACAAGTAGGAGATCATTTTAGGACATAAAGTAACTCACCGGGAAATCTCAAAATCAAGGACCAAGCTTCCTACCCTAGGTTCAGGACATCCATTGGAGCCACTTTTGTTCTTAGACATACCCCGAAAAATGGCCTGAAGTGGCCGGAACCTCAACCTGAAATCCGGCCAAATTTTGAATCCAAAATCGAACTATCAACACTAGAAATTTATCAAATCCTATCCAACCATCAGCTAGAGCTTGAAAAGAAAATGAGATTTCATACCTTGCTTGCTGGAAATGGTGACTGGAGGAGAGAGATCAAGCATGGCGAAATTTCATGAAAAACCGATCGTTCTCAAGCTTTTTCCGACAAACCAGGCAACGGCTGGCGTTGTGGTAGGGTTGGGTTCAACGGAGGGTCGGGCCGATCCTTTTGGCACCGGTCCCGTGCCCTGCCATGGCCGGATGTGGTGGTTCGAAGAGAAAGAAGGGATCGGGCCGAGAGTGAGAGGGAGAGGAGAGAGGTCTGTGCGCGTAGGGGAGGAGACAGAGGTTTTAAAATCTGACATGGCAAATTACCATTTTGCCCCTCAACATATTGGATCGTAATTTCTTCGTTATAACTTCGATTCGAGCCTACTACATGTCTACGAACTCGTTTCGTCGCACTCTACGCAACGGTACAAGTGAAATTTTCAAACTTTTTCTCAATCAAAAAGTCAACATTTTCTCTATTAATTTAATATAGGGGTAAAATTGTGTTTTCTCTGAAAATGCTAAATTCTTTATATGGGTAATAAATCTAGCAAAATAAAAACATCGAATAGGACAATAGAGACTCGGGTAATGGCCTAATAGTAATGGATAATGTTCTAAACTACTTTTATCAAAAGTGTACATAATACACGAGTCCATTGTAGTAACTGCAACCAACTTGTTCCCACCAAAACTTGGCTCTTTGTAATAATGTCGCCGGAGGAGGCTGGTTAAATACTCCATTGCACAATTTTGACCTTTCTCAGCTTATTTTCCAACACGTAGCTCCCTACAATATATATTAGTTAGCTTTCTTCTTTTCTTTACTTTGCCTTCGGTATAAATATTAATAAATTATATGCAATGCAATATATATGCAGTGCAGGGTTGGTTGCAGAAAGAAGGGCGGAGTGAGATTCACAGTGAATGAGCACATTGTAGGGGTCTTTTTGTTGAGAGTTGCAATGGGCTTGTAGACTAAGCTCTTTTTCATCCATGTATGAGTTTGCAGCACCAGGCCCTAAAATACCCCGAAAGAGTTGAAGCCTTAGGGAGTGCTTTGATATTCTTCAATGGCTCCTCAGTACATTGCAAGTTTTGATGAGAAAGATACAACAACTGCTGTAAGGACATTGCTCGACGATAGAGTTGAGCAGACGTTGAAAGGGCTTTGCTTAAAACATAGTGGATTATGTGTTTCGACAGCTGCTTGTTGTTTGGATGGGCTTCCGACGGCTCTAAAAAGAGTTGGAAATGGTGCATTGTTGTTGTACATGCTTGGTATGAAAGCTTGTGTTGGTGAATCAAGATACAACTAGGCTTGGCATGAGAGGTTTGTGGCATGGGAGCTAAGAGCCCATAAGTTTACTGAGAGAGAGAGAGAGAGAGAGAGAGAGAGAGAGAGAGAGAGATAGAGAGTTGGAAAGGGAAAAGCTTGGAATCGTAGCTAGACTATATCTTCTGGCAACTTTAAAATTGCTTCCACCAGCTTGAAATGATTTCTTGAAACAGAGAAAGTTAATTCTGATGCTTGAATCTTAGGATGGTGACTTGAAGAAATTCTTGGGTGATGTTTAGGGCTTGGCATGGTGTTCTAAGAGAAGAAAAAAAGGGCAGAAGGAAAGAATTAAAGGTTGAGATTTTGGGTGATGAGAATGGGGTTACTCGTGCTTTGGGTTTCTCACCAATAAAGTGATGACCATGATTTCAACTTGCCTTGAGAGGATGGGTGTTTCATATCTGAAATAGGGCTTTCTGAGAATGTGTGTGTGTGTGTGAGAGAGAACAAGATGGAAAAGATGGTGCTTAGGCTTGATGTTTCTAGCAATTGGAGGAGAGGCTTGCTCGCTCTGCCTAAGTTGGTTCTTTAGGATCAAGAAGAATGTGATGGAGGGGAAGGTGCTTAGGCTTGATGTTTCCAGCAGTTAGAGGATCAAGCTCGCTCCATCGCTCTTGTTGAGTGTTTGGTTGACACAGTAAAAGCACTTTTAAAAGTACTGATAGGCTTTTTAGTACCTGCGCAAACAGGGTTAAAACTCCTACAAAACTTGCAAGAATGACAAGGTTATTGTAGTATAAATGATTCTCGCAAGGTCGTTCTCCGCAGGGATTATTAAATAACTCGTATCAACCAAATTCTAATTAATTATTGCAAAAGAGAAAGTTGAGATGTTTGATTTGAAGACCTTAAATTAAAAGGAATTTAACTAATAAAAATAAGGCAATATGCAAAATTAAAGCTAAGAGCAAGAGAAACAGTTGTGTTTTTAGAAATCAAATTAAGAAAGCACTAGGGATCCGCCGTCACCTTAACAATTCTATATAGTTCCCCCAATTACTTATGACCTATACATGCATATTTCGAAGGTTAGGTATTCCTAATATATGCCTACTTGGACCCCCAACATAGAGCGTATATCACACATGCAATCCGTCTGTGGTATTCAGATCAAATCTAAACATACATGACTCATTAAGTTCTATGAAACCTTTTGAAAAACCATGCAACCCTTAAGACGTGGTATTCATCCTAAGTGAACTTGCACATATTAATCACAAGAAGCCTTCGTCAATTTCAGGGACCGACCTCCGACCAAAACTGCATCAAATTACTTTTCTAAACATCCTAATGGTGATCAAGCATCAAGACACTTAGATAGTTTAACCCAGTGATGAATAATTCGAAAACCTGCATGCATATAATCATAAGCAAATTGGACAGAAACTACATATTCTTGCTAAGGCTCGTGGCCTCACCCTAGCAAAAGAGAGTTAGTTACGCATGTTGACAATAAAAATAATCAAGTTCTTCATTAAAATAATAAAGATCGAAAACACCTTGAAGTATAAGTTCTTCCAAAATCCTAGCAAAAGTCGCGTTCAAAAGCCAAAAGAGAAGTCAAAAGGGCCTCCCTAAATTGCTGTGAAAAGGAGCTTAAATACCCCCTAAAACCTAGCTGCCCAATCCCCACAAGGAAACTAGGTTAAAATAAGATAATACTAGGATATAAAATCCAAATTGGATTAGGAGAATCTGCCCAAATCTGCCCAGCCACGTTTTGGTCTCAAATCTCCTCCAAATCTGGCCCAAGATAGCTCGTTTTAAAGATAAAAACGTTCCGAACACTTCTCCAGAAGGCCACGAACCCATCTGAGGTCATCTTGGGCTCCAAAACACAATAAAAGCTCAAATCGTCATTATTCCAGCACCGCGCACTGCTCCTTTATTTTATCGCCAGAAAATAACCGCTTGGTAGAAAAGTCTTAAATTTTGATACGATCAAGCCAAGTGACTCACGAACGTCCTCCAACTGGAATTACTCCAAAATTCGTCCATTTGATTATGTTTTGCTCCAGAGGGAGTCGAAAGTCCTATATTGGAAATATAATTCAAAGTATCAAAATTCTTCCAAAATATTAACCAAACTATATTAAAAATGGGGTTAAATATATAATATAAAATATGAGCATCAAGTACTTAAAAAAAAATTTAAAGAATCCCAAAATATTAAACATAGGAAAAAAAAAATTCACATGATGGAAGGTGTTTTGACGTCTGCTAGGTCTTGACATATATTGGTCTTTTCGCGGGTAGAGTTTTGATTTTAATAGGAGAGAAAAAAAAAAGAGAAAGAAAGGGTATTTTGGCATTTAAAAAAATTAAATATGGGTATTTTCGGCATTTTAAAAGTTTCATTAAAGGAAAGTCTTCCGTGTTTTTGTCTCTACTTTTAAGAAGAAGCACCTCTCAAGTGCTTTTAAAACCACTCCAAGTGCTTTTGGATCTCACCCAAAGCGCTTTTGCAATTTTTGACAAACACCATTTTTAAAAGATAAAAGCGCTTTCACCCATTTAGAAGCGCTTTTCGCTATTCCAAACGAGCCCTAACATATGTTTCTGCATAAAGCACTTTGATTTTATTAAAAATTTTGAGGTTCTTCTAGCATAAGCACTCAGAGAAAAATCACATTTTGAGAAGAGTTTTCTACAAAAACAATCCTAACACATGGATATATTGACATTAATTATTATTTTAGAACCAGCACAGCTTCATTTCACAACTTCATTGCCCATGAAAAAACCTCACTTCCCCTTCTTAAGTTTGATATAAATATTCACCAAAAACAAAAGTTTGGTATAAATAAATAAAAATGTTCGTACACCTGTAAAATTCTTGCTTGTTAAAATAAACGATGTTCAAAACTGGGCAGATATTTAAGTAAATGTTTTGTATACAAGATGATGATAAAGAGAATTGAATACAAAATTTAGAGTGCATAAGTAATTATTTTTAATCACTTCTAAGCAACAAATCCATTGCTTTCACTGATAAATTTGGTGACTGTAGCAACGATGTGGGAATTTGTGAAAAGAAATGAGAGCGGGTGTAGTCAGCATTTTGGGGTTCGAATTTAAATGAATAGAAGAGCCCTGCGAAAAATTAAGTAGAAAGCGGTTGATGATCAGTACAAGGTTATTATTGCGTTACTCATTAATTATACACGAACATCACGTTGGTCGGTCAGTCAGCGTTCCCGCCCATACTCATCAGAGTTACTGTTGGTGTTAGGGTTTCGACCAAGAAGAAGGGAAAAAAAATGTCTGATGATGCGAAAATGATTAAAGTAGAAGAAGAAATTGAAGGAGAGCGTGTGGGGTCGAACGACTACATTTTCGAAAGGATCGGCGAACCCGTCCCAATTCAGCGTGATGAATCCTGTTTCGATCCCCAAGGCAGTCCCTCCCGGCCCCTTGCCGTCTCCGAGAAACACGGCCTCGTGTTTGTTGCTCATTCCTCTGGTCAGCTTCTCGGTTTCTAACATCGAATTGATTACTTTCTGATTTGCACCAAACAAACAAACAAATTTTGATGTTGTTGTTGTTTCTTAGGATTTTGCGTTGCGAGGACCAAAGATGTTATGGCTTCAGCTGCTGAGATTAAGGAAAGGGGAAGCTCTTCTTCTATACAGGAGCTAAGTGTTGTGGATGTTCCCCTTCCCAACCTCAACATTCTCGAACTCTCTACCGATAGTTCTACTCTTGCCGCTACTGCTGATGCGAACATTCACTTCTTCTCGGTTGATTCCCTTCTCGATAAGGTGCGTTTGCTTGGTTTCACTTCATCATTCTCTGTTTACCTCTATTGTGTTCTTGGTTTGTCTCGGTGGATTGTGACATTTTGACGCTCATCTCAACTCTATAAACTCTATTGCCTTTTCTCCATCATTTAGCATCACCATTTACTTCAACTTGGGCATGCGTAATTTGAATTTTAGGAAAGAGTGCATGGCTGTTTAACACTTCATGCCTCTGATCGTCCTTGTTATAGAGATGAACTCCCTTAGAGTTTTCCACCTGCAAGTGTATTTCTAATGAACCCCTCAATGTTGCATCTTCTGTTTGTTTCACCTAACCCGTGGGGACTTTTACAATTTCTAGAACATTTGCTTTACTGCAAAATACAGTTTTTGTTTATTCCTTGTTTGTTTTCTTCTGTCATTATGCAGGGTCTAAAACCATCTTTCTCTTGTTCGCTCAATGAATCCAGCTCTATCAAGGATATGCAGTGGACGAGGAAACCTGAAAACTTTTATGTGGTTCTTTCGAATCTTGGGAAGCTATATCATGGAACAGTTGGTGGCCCTATGAAAGATGTGATGGACAATGTTGATGCTGGTAATTTTTTTCCCCACTTCTCTTATGCAATCTTTGAGGCACATCTTTTTTATGGCACTTGTGTCCATATGCATATGATGAGCAGGTTCATCTTGCCTACTTACTCCAGAGTTCATTGTAAACTTGCCTACTTACTCCAGAGTTCATTGTAAATTTACTGCATTAAGGAGCATTACAGCATTTGTGTTCAAGCGCTCATACTTTACAGTTTACATGCACACACAGCTGCACACACATTGTGTGCTTTATCAAATATGTGCACACGCACGCAAACAACAATCTTTCCCATTTGAGTTATCACAAAAACTTACAACTTGCGGGCAATATGACTGGAACAGAAAATTTGTGACATATGGAAATGATAGAAGCAGCTGCGCAGGCATTAGACTTTATCAGTTTCTCTTATTTAAAAGGGCCATCTCCTACCACTAAAGTTGAATTTAGTAGGCAGATAAAAAAATGCTCCTAATCTTTTATTATTGTTGCATTAAGTGGCTGTTTTCTTGACCAAATCAAGAAAGAAAAAAGTGGTTGTTCCGAAGAATTGAATCTGTGAAATTGTGACAACCTGAGATATTTCACCATCACAAGAAGAGACCCTAATTGTCTTTGGAATTCAAAGCCTATAAATTAGGAAATCAAAATTTCAACTCTCTTGCACACCAAAGAAGAGGTGACTTGGTCTTCACACAGGGAAGGCATAGTTTAGTTATTTCAAGTAAGCATACTAATCAATTAGATTTACTTAAAACTAAAACTAAACGAGATTGTGTGCCTTGAGCAACATGGGATGCCCCCATGCATTGAAGTATTATCGAGTAGAAAAAAGTTTTGAAATGTAAGGAAAAAAGAAAATATAAGAAGAAATACAGTAGTTGGAGTTGTGTCCACTCTCCATCAGGAAATCATTCTTAAAGAATTGTCTTTAGTATCAAATTTGGTTGAAATGAATTGTCCGATCTCTTCATTTGAACTTGAAGCTTGCACTTCCTAAGTGGTAGAGCAAAATTGTAACCATGGGCGCATCAAGTAGGTGGATCTTATATTTTTGCATAAGAGAGGTGAATTTGTTGCATGTTGAAAATTGCTCATTTTAGTTATTTGAATTCACCATGACTGCATATACTTGAAGGATAAGCCATGTACTACTGCTCTTTATTTCAGTTACATAAAGTTTGTTATGAATACAGTATTAAAATGGAATTCCAAAGAATAAGAAATTATCAATTATATTCTTTTACATATGTGCAACTAATGCTTATTTTGACTTGTGTTTTATCATAGTTGGATGGAGTTTAAAAGGAAAACTAATTGCTGTGGCAAGAAGGGATATTCTTAGCATTCTATCATCTAACTTCAAGGAGAGGTTGTCAATGTTAATTTCGTTCAAGTCTTGGACTGAAGATTCCAATGCGAACTGCAGTATAAAAGGTATGTTACGTTGTATGGTTACATTTCCATATTTTGTTTTTCTTTGTAATGTTCCGATCTGTATTAGGAATTAATGACTTTGATGTCCTAGTTCTTTGTAATGTTCCGATCTGCATTGTCCTAGTTCTTTGTAATGTTTTATACGTGGACATGATTTTGATGTCTTTTTTATTGAAGCAAGGCCATTATTATACAAAAAAGATTAACCATTATCAACCTCTGAAACTAAAGTGTTTCCTGAATCATCAGTGGACTCTATCAGGTGGGTTCGTCATGATAGCATCATTCTAGGATGCTTTCAACTTACTGCAGATGGAAATGAAGAAAGTTACCTTGTCCAAGTGATAAAAATAAAAGATGGCAAGTTTGCTGATGTAAGTAATTTTTTTTAAAAAAATTTGTCTTTTTAACTCAAAGGATTTTCTATCTATTCCTGTTTATTACTTTTAATGGATATCGCCCCTCCCTTTTTGTTGACTCTAAGTAGTGCCATCACATCTAAATGAGATGTGTTACCTCTGTATGTTTGTATCACAGTATGATAACTTAATTATGTCTAATACTGGTTCACTCTTATAAAGTGAAAATGCGCTTATTGAAGTTTGGATTTCAAGTTGAATTTGGTCTGCAGAATTATTAATAATTTTCAAACGTCATATGACTTTTTTGTGTAATGACCTACAGAAGGTTGCGTATATCCATGGATGAGCGGTAGGAATTGATAGATTATGATCTGAATCTTGAGTGTTAAATATAATAAGTGGCTTTTCATTTTAATAGTGCTCTGAAATGTGGGTGTATTAGAATCAGAAGGTTAGATTCACATATAAGTAACTTAAATTATGAGGGGAGTATGTGAATGCATAATAAATAAGAAGCAATTTGATCTTCACATTAATTTCCTTAAAGTATATTGTAATTTCTTCTATATAAAAAAGTATGGCCTAACTTTGTGAGACGTATCTTGTAGGGTTCTTGCAAGCCAGTTCTGATACCTTTCTATGATTTGTTTTCGGAACTCATTGATGACATTCTGCCTTCTGCTAGTGGCCCATATTTGTTATTGAGCTATTTGGAGCAATGGTAGGCATTTTTATTTGATATCCCCCGTTCTTGTGTGTATTTAATTTTTTTGAGTAGTTCTTTGCAGCTAATGGGTCTGTTAATAATTTGCTAATATCTCCCTTTTTTGTTGCAATTCATATTCATGTTGCATATGTTCTAATGAATGTGGTTCTTTAACTTCTTATGCGTTGTCTTTTCCATCTTTCTTATATGTACAAAATTTATATTTGATAGAATGCTGATAGCTAACTTATTTCTTTGGTAATTATTACAGTGAACTTGCAATTACTGCTAACAGGAAGAACGTGGATCAACATATTGTGTATCTTAGCTGGTCGCTTGGAAATGAGAAGAATGAAGTTGTAGTTGTTGATATTCTCGAGATAGTTTGCTACCAAGGATTGAGCTTCAAGGTTCTCAAAATTGTAATTCACTTAATGTTTAGGCTAACAGTAATGTTTAAATAGCTGAAATTTGCATGATTGTGAAGAAATGTTAGTGATTACCCTTGTGACATCATAATTAGTTTTCATTCTAGATCTGGTAATAAATAAATATGGCTCATATCACTCCATTTTCGACCCTATAATGGTGTCACATGCATCACCAGTTCATTCATTTACATTATTTCACATGTTTTAGTTTTTTGGTTATGGTTAAGTTAATTTGTGCTTGCTTGTGCCCCTTGTTTCAGAAAATGATGATGAAAATTTGATACTGGGGCTCTGCGTAGATAAAATTTCAAGAAGTGAGAAAATTAGTGTCCGACTTGGAGAGGAACAGAGAGAACTCTCACCATATTGCATTCTTATGTGTCTCACGCTTGAGGGAAAACTAATCATGTTCCATGTTGCCAGGTAGTTTCGTGTTTTCCTAATTCTACAATCATGTACAAGTGTCACATGGTTCTTTATTGCTCACTAGCTCTTTAAGTTGGCCTTTAGTGGTTCTGCACAGCCTGAGGATTCTAGTTTCTAGAACCTACTATATAGCTATTTGTATTAACAATTGATTTGAAATTTTCTGCAGTGTCAGTGGAATTACAGTTTCACCTGCTATTGTTTCTGCTCTTTCTGACAAGGAAGAGGAGGAAGAGGATTCCACTGCATTGGTACCGGTAGAAGGTAAGTCATCTAAACCTTCTTCCTGGCTGGGGAAGGAACAACTTGAAAAGGTTTCTATGGATGCTCCATTGGGTATTGAGAACAGAAAAGAACTTGACAGAAATGTAGGCCTTGATTTTCATATAAAAGATGGCATAAAGTCTCTTGATGTAAATGAGACTTTGACGTCTGAGTTTGTTACTAATCAAACAATTAATAAAGAAAGTACCAACAGTAACAAGAAAGTGGAGCCACTGACAAATTCTCAATCATTTGAAGCTGATGGGCAACAAGAAGTTATTGTCCCAAAGCGCTACCCGGACAAAAATGGGAACCAATTACAGTTTCCGGGACTGGAAAACAGAAATATAAGGCCAGCATCTACTAATGCTTCTCTCCAAGGGGTGCCTGGTCATGCGTTCAGGGACTTAATCAAAACAGAAACTCAAAAAATTGCTGGAGTTGGAACTGCTGTAAAATCCACTTTAAAGGATACACATAAAAGTTTTGAGACAGTGGAGGGATCTCCAGGAAAATTGGAGTCAACAGGTTTAGAGGGTGTTTCATCTCAGTCCTGGTCAAGTGGAAATGTCATATCATCAAAGGACGCTGATGTGAAATCTCTACTTATGCCTTCAAATTTTATTGAAGGCAGCAGATCTGGAAATGCTAGTCAAATTGTTGCTCCTATAGATGCTTATGGGAAACCTTCTGGAAAACCGCTTCATTTCAAGAATATTTCTGGTTCATCAACTTCAGTCAACTTTTCTGATAGGCTGACGGAGAATGGGGGACAAAGGCCATCAGCTGCGGCTGGAAATATAGTATCACTGCCTTCCATTTCTAGCTCCCTAATGTCATCACAGGAAAGTTTTTCTGTCAGAAAGTCTCCCAACCACAACATTTATCCATCCAAGGAAAGTTACAGTGATCTAGCCCCGTCGAGGAGGCTGAACTCTGAACCAAATTTATCAAAACAATTTGGAAATGTAATGTACTTGTCTATGGCCCTCCTTTTCAAACACATCCCAGCTCTCTTATTTATTTCAATTCGTTAACGTCTCTGAAACTTAACAAATTATCTAAATGTGGAGAATAAACAAAGCAATGTTGGAACTTAAATTTTTCCGTTATGCACACTTTACTATAGAAATTTTATGCTAAACTCTAGGTGGTCTTATCCATTGTTATTGCTTATGTGCTAACATATTTTAATATCAAATTCAACTGCTTGCACCGTTCAGACGTTTTACCCTATTGTTTGTAATGCTCCCTTTTCTTTGGTTTGTGTTGCATATAATGTGCGGTCGGTTAGGAAAATAGAATTTTTTATGATAGGGAGTTTCCCTTTTTCTTGGTACAGGATTAGATTTCTTGTGTTCTTTTGGGCGTCCTTGTCTAAGCTAATAATGCCCCTTCACTGGTATTCATCATCATTTGGCAGGTGTTTTCTATTAATTGTTACTCTGCTTGTTATGTGTTTGTAAATTCTTTTCCTTTTGTATCATTGTTTTTTTTCTATTAACTTATGCATTTCCTGTATAAATGTAATCTGTGTAGGTTACTGCATCTTTGTTTTGGTTATTAGACTTTATATTTATACACACACACGCACAATCGTTTGTTTTACTTCGCTATTGGCTGCTTGTGGAATGTTCTGGAGGCTGAATTTGATCATTTTCAGAGCTCTTAGTCTTTCTCTTTTTTCATCCAGATCAAAGAGATGACCAAGGAGTTGGATATGCTTCTACAATCTATTGAAGAACCAGGTGGTTTCAGGGATGCCTGCACTGTTAATCAGATAGGGTCCGTTGAAGAATTGGAGAGAGGCATAGGGACTCTATCTGACAGATGCAGAAAGTGGAAGGTGATGTTTTGTACTTAATTTCTGGAGTTTTTTTGTCAAATCACTTTCATAAGTTTTCTTTGTTATTTCGTATTCAGAAAGTATTTTGAGAGGCTGTGCTGACTGTAGCATTTAATTGTGTAGCATTCCCACCTCTATATAAGCCAAGTCTACAGTCTTGTCATTCTGTGGTAGGATACCATAAGAGAAATCAGCTAGGAAAGCTTAAAATAGAGGTGAGAATGACCAAGTAGAACATTTGCCTCCATTTAAATTATAGTTCGTCTAAGAAAGAAGCTGCAATTTTGGCAATGAAAATCCTTCTAGTTAAATGCTGTAGGGTGAAGTGAATTCAAGAGATGCTAGCCCACAAATTAAGCTCCCCCTCATTAGAGACAATAAATTGAAATGATATACAAATGCAACAATGAGATTCAAAGCATACTGGCCCAAACAAATTGAAGTCCTAGAACTCTGCCTGTTTCTGTGTCTTCTTCTTTTCTTTTTCTTTGATAGGAAACAAAATGTCATTGAATGAAAAAAGAAAAAAGAAAAAAAAGTGTACAGCACAGTGGACAACATATCCTCTGGGCTTAAAACCAGGTATATCATCAGAAACAGCATTATTCCAATTGGATACAACAAGGGATACATCATTTACACCTGTATAAAACTAAATCACAGCTGCATAATATTGCATGAAAAGAACTATCCTTAAATTCTGAAGAAACTGAGAACCATGATGATGCCGAAAAGCAAACCCTTTACCATACGTGGCCAAAAACACACCCTCAAAAGATCTTCTGTTCATCTCCTTTCAAATAATCCGAAAATAACCATCACTGAAGTGATGCTTCTGTAAGCTTCTTCTATAAGTGACAGTGAGCTAAAAAAACTGCCCTTCCAGTTATTATACAGGCTCTTCTACTTGCACTTTGTGTAGTAACTCACCATGCCCATTTTAACCAAAACTTAAACTCTGTTATCAACTAGTAAAGCCTCTGATGCAATTCCATTATAAGCTTGAATTTTCTTGACCAATTCCAAACCATAGCAAACGGAGAACGATCCTAGATTATGTTCGATCTTTGAAGAACTCCTATACATCAAGAGACTAAAGCTCACGAACCCGAAGATAAGAATCCAAACTTAAAACCTCGGGGACAAAAAATTAAAAGGGAAAACGTAGACTGGCAATGGATGAGAGACTAGTCTGTGATTTTTCAATTTTCGGGCCCTGCAAACAACACTTAGACATATTAGAGGGCTTAGGGTCACATCAGAAAGATGATAAAGCAGTGCCAACTGTGCAATCGTGCCAATCCTTCACCAATTAAAGGATCTCTAAGTACTTATTATATATTCTGTATTTGTGAAACAAAAACCTGTCCATCTTGTGCAAATTATGAGAAATTAGCATTGCTGACTTCTTCTATACTAATTAAAAATCTCTCAATTCTTTGTTCTGATTTTTTCCCTAAAAAAGAGAGCACTTCTATAACATCTATTTCCGTCTAGGTTGTTCCTGGCTTTAAATAATGTAGACCTTTGCAAACCATCATCCAGAACAAATAAACCTTGTCTGTCGTTTGAAGTTTTTTCGTCCCTATTTCTTCTACCCTGTATGTCCTGGCCTAAATTTTAGTGAATTAAAAATATGCTTATGATTTACTGTTCATTGCCAAAATTTTGCAGCATTTGGTAGTAAAATAAAATCCTGCATTGCAACCAGAGATCTTAAATTGGATGCTTGTCATTTGGCAGTACCACTTGACTTTTCCATTCTCGAGTTTCTTACGTCATGTTATTATTGTTTGAATCTCAGTTCTATTTGTACTTTGCAGAGCATTATGGATGAACGACTTCAAGAAATTGAACATCTTCTTGACATAACTGTACAAGGTATTTTTAATATGCGGATTTTTCATGTCATGAGTCGAATGCTTCCAATTTATACATGTAGGAAAATATAGATTGTTCTTGAATTGGGCAATTGATTGTTCTATTGGTCAGTATTGGCAAGGAAAATATACATGGAGGGCATTGTGAAGCAAGCTTCTGATAGCCGATATTGGGACTTCTGGAATTGTCAGAAGTTGAGTTCAGAACTTGAGCTGAAGCGGCGACATATTTTAAAAATGAATCAGGTAATTCATCATTTGATTTTTGCAGCCTAATGTTTAATCACTCTTACGTATTACTTTCTCTTTCAGGATTTGACTGACCAATTAATTCAATTGGAAAGGCATTTTAATGGCCTTGAACTTAATAAATTTGGTGAAAATGCTGGAGCTCATGCGGGTCGAAGAGCTTTGCAGAGTCAATTTGGGCCTTCAAGGTAGATTAAATTTACTTTATTGGCATATGTAAACATAAGAGATTGAAAGAGTTCTGCTATTTTCTAATGCCTTCTTTTTAATGTAAGTAAGATGAACTGACTAAATTAAAGGCACAATCTGAATTCACAGGAAGGCTACAAGCTGAACACCTCAAAAGAAAAACCTAAAATCAAAGAAAACTAGAAGGACCTTAATTGAATAACTTTTACATTCACCTGTTTATAGAACTCATGAAGGTTTAAAGGTAGACTTCAGCTTAGTCATGGAATTTCCACATCTCCAATAGCATTTTCTTCCTCCATAAACACCACATGACTCACAAAGGCATCAGAATCCACAATGAGCTATTCCAATGTGTACTGATTCAGTCCTGTCAGACAGTAAACAAAGAACCACTCGCGCTTGCACAGTTCCCTGCCACTTAACAGTGAAGTAGAGACTCTCCATTGTCAGATTTGAGGCACCAACCTGTAATGTATGTTTATGTTTCCGTGCCTCAAGAATTCCATCCAACACTGCTTCCCAAACATACAGCCAGCTCTGTAAGCAGCTAATCCTTCCACCGCATAGAGGATCTAATAAGATTGACATCAATGTTCCTTCTTTGCGAAGAAACCACCTCATCACCACTGTTCTACTTGCCTTCACTAGACACGCCAAGTGTAGTTTTTATGCCACAGTTTTTAACTTCCAATCATGACCATACAAATAATAGTTGTTGTCTATCGCATTTGTAGCTTTTAAGTACCACCAATGCTAAGGGTACAAACAGGCTAAATTGAGGGCACTTTGGAGTGTGCAGGCTTGACTTGCTTGGTTTCTAATTGAAATCTTGCCAAAACTCTAGCATAGCTTAACCTTGAAAGCTCAGCTCCTTTACTTTGAACTCCCAAACTTGACCTCTGCCCAAGCCGGAAATTATGAAAGCTTCACTTTAAAATGTATATTCAAGGATGTATTATTGTGACTGAAAAATATAGATATCTTTACATAAGCAATCAACCCTGCAAGCACTGAGCTTTAAGCAAGCGGCTGAGCTTGTTTTCACACCTAATTTAATGCAACATCTCCATGCCAATTCAGCATTAATGACTTTTATTTACGATATGTTTGTACATTGTATGCTTATATAATTATTTCTCACCGGGATAGAGCACCCAGACCTGTTCCAACTCGCAATTGAGATACTAATAGCCTGAGTATAGAGATAAGGTGGTTTTGTTTTAGCTTTCTAAAAATTTCGTATTCTGTAATTATAACTTTACTGAGGTATCTCTCTGCAGACACATTCAATCCTTGCATAGTTTATATAGCACAATGACGTCTCAATTAGCTGCTGCTGATCATCTTTCTGAGTGCCTCTCGAAACAAATGGCAGCACTGAAGATAGAGTCACCTTCCGTAAAAAAACAGAACGTAAAAAAAGAGTTGTTTGAAACAATAGGGGTTCCATATGATGCCTCTTTCAGTTCCCCTTCCCTAGGTGCTACAAAAGTTGGTGGTACGCCGAATGAGATATTATCATTTTCTTTGGGTTCTGCTGCTTCTAAAGATCAGCCCAGGAGAAATGTGAATGCCATAAAGAATTACGAACCAGAAACTGCAAGGAGGAGGAGAGACTCACTGGACAGGGTAATGATTCCGTGGATTTCTGCGTGTTTCCTGAATAGAAATAAGCAACTTTCTGCTTGTAATTTTGTATCAATTGTGATCAATGCTCGATCCAGGCCCAACTCCTTGTGTGGTTAGCCTAATGTTTGTCAAATTTGTGCTAAATCTACCATAGTAATTGGACATATCAGGGTTGTCTTACAGACGTACATATATTTACATAGATGTATATGTATACACACACACACACACATATGTAAGAGTCCTGCCAGGCTCTCTCACTCTTCCCCCCCTCCTACCTACCCCAGGTCCTGTAATATAATATGTTATATGCTTGTGAATTATTTGATTCAATGTTTCTTAAAAGTAATTGCTTTACTGACTGGTGATAATTCAAACTTTGCAAGGGTCGTATAGAGAGGTTTGATTTGATGGGTGAGATTCTCAGATTTGAGAGAAATGTTCATTTCCATCCCCTTAGAAATACATATCCCAGGGTTATTCTTATTTCTCCAATCAGTTGAAATTTGTGGTTTAGGGCTTAGGGTTCCTCATTAAAAGTTTTTTTTAAAGGAATTTGAGGGACATAGAACTCTTAGAGTTTTCAGATTTGTTGTCTCGGATCAAATGATGCTGAATAATGTTGATCTAGATTTTTAGCATATACAATGATTTGGAAGAATTTGACTTGAATGTGATGTTTTCGTTTGATGCTCGTAGGTCATTTGGATGGGCTTGATGTCCATTGTTCTTGTAACCTACTTTTCTTTTTTGGATAAATGTTTGTCTTATCAACAAAATTTGCAAGACTCATGTGTGCATTCTTTTTTTGGTCATGATCAAGAGCTGGGAAGATTATGAGCCTACAAAAGCAACTGTGAAAAGGTTGCTTTTGCAAGAAAGTGGCAAGGAAAGCACAAGTAGATCATCCTTTCCCATTGATAAGCAACACTTTAGCCCTCGCCTGCTGGAGGGATCAGCCATTACTGGCCCAAGGGATCACATAAGCCCTGCAACCTTCTTGCATCCATCTGAAAACAGAGGTGAGCCAGAACCAGAAAGTTCTCTGATTTTGTTGTTATTAGAATACACCCACTGATTGTTGCTCTTGCATGCGAACATATTTTTAGCAGGCATTCAGGGTACGCATCTGAAGCAGCCTTTTCAGAGCTCAGAAACTCCATTTGTTCGGGCTAAGGAACTTCAGGGACCATTACAACCTACTGGGCTGACGTCTCCTATAATGCAAGAACACAAAATGTCATCAGCATCCCAATTGTTGCCTGCAGGTTGGCAAAGTTTTGCAAGGGAACCTAATATGACAGCAGAAAAATTTGGCAATGGCATTCCATATATTGAGAAGTCCGAGTCAGATTCAGTGAAAGAAAAGTCTGTCATGCAATCAGACGCTAGTCAGAAACCATCCGTTTCTTTGGTTCCTACACAGACACCATCATTGCTGAAGAAACCAAATGATATGCTAAATTCATTTGCCAAAGGTACGCTTCCAAAACAAGAGAGTGTGAAGGATAGGCCTTTGACCGCAACAGTTCCATCTATTGAAGCTGGGAAAAAACTGAATTTTTCATTGTCTTCCTCGTTTGCTGTTCCTGTGGCCACTAGCCAGCCTGGAAAGGTTGACCAGCCTGATGCTGCAACAAGCAAAAGCCAGCCTGGTAAAATTTTACCTTCTCCCACATTCTCAATGTCAGTTTTGACACCCTCATCTCCAGTATTTAGTTCATCATCAGCACCTCTATCTCCGTTATCAATTTCACCATCAGTCATGATGCCTTCAAACAGATCTTTGGATAGTTCTAACACTACTGCAGATGTGAGTAAGCCTGTATCAACATCGTCATTGTCTTTTCCCTCTCCAATTGTTTCTTCTCCTAGTTTTTTCTCTTTTGATGCTTCAAAACAACTGGTGTCCTCATCTTCCCCATCACCTGTGACAAATTCAACATCAGAATCTTCTAAAACAGAGATCCAACCTTCTTTAAAAACAGACAAGAATGCTAATACTATATTGCCACCTCAGGAATGTGGGCCTTCCACAATTGAAACTAATTTGAAGCTTAAACCTTCAGTATCATCTCCCCTCACAATTGAAACTTCAACAGGACTGGCATCTGGGAGCCCGGCCAGTTCAAACAATACTGCAGGTCCTACAAATAATGTGAGAATGAATGCTCAGCAAGAACAGCCGTCTGCCGGACATTCTCCATTCCCAACACTCCCAACTTCAGGGAGTGTTACTGGTGGAAGGACTGATGGGTTTGATGTACAAAATGCACAGGAGGATGACATGGATGAGGAGGCTCCAGACACAAGCAGCACAACTGAACTTAGTTTGGGAAGCCTTGGTGGGTTTGGGCTTGGCTCTGCCCCTAACCCAACAGCTCCTAAACCTAATCCATTTGGTGGATCATTTGGCAATGCAGGAACAAATGTGACTTCTCCTTTCTCCATGACTGTCCCTAGTGGAGCTAGTGGAGAGCTGTTTCGGCCTGCATCTTTTAACATCCAATCTCTACAGCCTTCTCAATCATCTCAGCCAGCAAATTCCGGTGGGTTTGCTGGTGGCTTTGGCACTGGTACTACTGCCCAAGCTCCCAGTCCGAGTAAGTTTGGCCAGCCAGTACAGGTTGGACCAGGGCAGCAAGCATTAGGGTCAGTTCTTGGTACTTTTGGACAGTCGAGACAGCTTGGTACTAGTCTACCAGGAACCAGTTTTGGATCACCCGGTGGTTTTGGTGGTGGCATTGCGGGAACTAATCCCACTGGTGGCTTCTCAAGTGCTGCTACTGGAGGGTTTGCTGGTGCTGCTTCTGCGGGTGGCGGGTTTGCCAGTTTGGCTTCAGGTGGTGGTGGGTTTGCCGGTGGTGGTGGTGGGTTTGCAGGTTCAGGTGGTGGTGGGTTTGCTGGTGCAGGTTCAGGTGGAGGGGGTTTTGTTGGTGCAGCTTCAGCTGGTAGTGGTTTTACAGGAGCTGCTTCTAGTGGTGGACTTCCTGCGGCTGGTAATCTTTTTTCTTTTCTTTTTTCATTGATGCTGATGTAAAATCCTTATCTTTTAGAAAGCTGTTGAGCTGACTTGTGTCATGGATAAATATGCTCAGGTGCTGGATTTGCGGCATTCGGTGGTCAACAAGGATCTGGTGGTTTCTCTGGTTTTGGTAGTGCAGGAGGAACTGGAAAGCCTCTGGAGTTGTTCACACAGATGAGGAAGTAACCATTAGAAAGTCTGGACAAAATCTGAGACTGATGTATTTTGTTGATAAAAATTGAACTTGATGAAGGGCTACATGTTGAAAATCATATGAACTTTAATTGAGAAACTTGTTTTGGGTTATGGGTTACGCCAGCTTCCCGTTGTGTGGTTCGTATTTCCTTGTCATACTCTATTGCAACGATACCAATTGTAAGTGGATGCTTGGGCAATTTAAGCGGGCGGAATGCATCCACTGCTTTTATTTCTAATGTTCAACATTACATGGCATCTATGGTTATGCGATGGCAGTACGGTGCTCAACATTATTTTCCTTTGTAAGATGGCTTATTATCACAAAACATCCCTAAGGTTTACGAAACTGTCAGATTGCATCCTTAATTATTTTTTTATCATTTGTGGTCCTCAAGGTTAGTATGCATGATCACAAATGGTCATTCTGTTAGATTCGTCAAAAACTCGGTTCTTGACGTGGCATATATGTATATCACAAAACATCCTTGAGGTTCACACACCTATCACAAATGGTTCTTACGAAATTTTTTAATTTTTTAAATTTAAAATTCATAAAATTTGTTTTCTTTTTAAAATTTTATGAATTATAATTATTTTAAAATATATATTAAATTTTAAATACATGTGACACTATATTATTGTAGTTGTGGGCTCCATATATATGTCACATCAATAAACTAATGAAGTTTTTTAAAAATAATTTAAAATTCATAAAATTTAAAAATGAAAAAAACTAAAAGTTTAGGGTTCATAAATGGTCCTTAAGATTAAAATCCTTCTAGAAATGGTTTGTTCATTTATAAATAATTTTAAAAAGAAAACCAAAATTTTATGAATTTTAAATCAAAAAATAAAAAAAAATTCAAAAAGACCATTTGTGATAAGTGTGTAAACCTCAGGAATGTTTTGTGATATATATGTATGCACGTCAGCAAACTAACATAGTTTTTGACATAATCTAATGGCATGAACCATTTGTGATTGCACATACTAACTTTGAAGACCATAAGTGACACAAAAAAACATTAAGAATGCAATCTGATAATTTCGTAAACCTAAAGGACGTTTTGTAATAATAAGCCTTGTAAGATTGATACTCTTCGTCAATTGAATTATAGCCCGTCATACCCATGCTACATAGAGTAGAATCTTTAATTATTTCCAACTGTCATACGATGATTAATTAAACTGAATAATCACTTAAAACCTTTCATAGCTTTTATATTGCAAAACAAGTTCTTATTTCTCCCATATCGATTTTTTTCCTCTTACATCTCCAACTTCTGTCTCTCTCGGCAATTAAAACAAAATCATTAACGATAACAAAGGGAAGTCAGATAAGATATTCACAAATGAATAGAAGTGAAAATTGATTGCCACTCCTGGAGTTATTTTATTACAAAACAGAACTACTGGTTGCATGCTTATAAAGCAGAACTAATGGTTGCATGCCAATTGAGAATCAACAAAAAGAAAAAGGGGGTGTGTAAAGCACCACCCTATGTCAGATAGCAAAATTCCTGGCTCAATCGCCCTTCAATCTCTCCTAGCTGTTACACTGGAAGTCCTAGTTCCGAGATCTTCATTATCCGTTTGTCCAGCACAGACCTCTGCCTTTTCAAAACTGATGCCATTGAAGCAACCTAATATAAACATGAGGGGCAGAGAGAGAGAGAGATAGAGAAAGAGACAGTTTTACCATGATGTAAACAACATATTCAAACAAATGCACAAGGAATTAAAACAAAAAGTATGAATGAAGGTGGTGTTTTGTTTGAACTTGCCTCTGCTCTAAGCTTCAAGGCCTCCCTATTAGGAATTTCTCGCAGCCCATCCATTAAATCTACACAAAAATGTAATACAAAATGGGGACATAATTCCAGTCTGATATTCAATAAACGTTTTCTGAATCCAAGTTCATCAAAAGTGCATGACATTGAGAACCAAGACCCAAGTCAAACATTAAAACTCCCAAGACCAAGTTAAAGCCTCTCCAATTAACTTTATAATAAAATGAAAAGGGGAGAGCATTCATGAGCTCAAACCTGCAGCTTGGGATTCAACCTTGTGAACAGATTTAGATAGAGATTGAATTTGACTTCCCACATCCCTGCATAAATTACTTGGAGGAATCAAGACACAGACAGACAGGTAATGAAAATATACGGTAATCAATACAAGAGCAGTTGGATGAGAGGGTGGGTACATGAGATCAGTCTGGCCATATTTCATATCCTTTTCAGCAAGAAGTGCCCTTTCAAGAAGTTTCTTGCTCTCCTTCTTCATCAAATCAACTGAAAGATTTAGCTCCTTTACATTCTTCTCAGCTCTAACAAATTGTGCCTGCACATACATTAGTTGTAATTAATATCAGAAGAAAAAGAAACTAGAGGTAAAGGTTTTGAGTTTCAGGTGTGAGGGAGGGTACATATACATACCTCCTCACTCTGAAGTCGACTAAATGTCTGGCGGATGAAGAACCTTCTTGGTCCTGCAACCAAGAGCCTAATATTTTTAGAATATATATATGTGTGTGTGTACAGGCATAAAAATGAAAGTGCGAACGATGCATGTGTTCTGTGTTATGGGCTATGCATAGGTTGGTGAAATCATGTGTAAGAAGAAAACAAACAAACAAATAAATAAAAGAGTGAGTATTGAAGCAAAGTAAAAGGAAGACCTGGCAAAAGAAGGAAGGCAGCAGTAAGACCAATTCCAAGAGTTGAGGCTGGGTGCTCTCTTGCACTCATCAACCCTTCTGTATTCACAGCATGTAGTTCAATTCAGTTCAATTACAAAATAGAAAATTCACACACACACAAGCTCATGATTGATCAATTTGTGTATTTTCAATTCAATTAATGATTGTTTACTGATTACTAATTAGTGATTGGCCAGCCATTTTCGCTATGATATAAAAATAAATCTGTACCATTAACTAATTAAGAAATGAAAGAATTTTGAGCCTACCTTTGATCTTGGTGAAGAAAGCATTTTCGTAGGTCCTGTAGTCGGAGACGGCTTTTTCGACATATTGGGGCAAGTGGTGTTGGAGAGAGCGAGCTGAACGAATGGCAGAGTCCGTGGATTGCATGACCGTACGCTGCAGATCCTCCGCCATCGATGCTGCCATTGCCACTGAAGAAGCTGATGCTGCTGCCTCTTGCCCATTCTTTTCATCATCATCACCCTTTCCTAAACTCATATTACTACTATTCACATTCACCTGTTCCCCTTGTTCCCACGTTGACGATGACGATGACGGCGACGGCGTCGTCTCCGCCATTTTCCTTCTTTCTTTCTTTTCTAAATTTTTTTTCTCAGATCAATTATTTGCTTGCTTTGCGCCTCTTGGCCTTTTTTCGCCAACAATATATGTATCAGTTTGGGCTTTCATTCTCACTCATCAAGGAGCCCATTTCGAAAAGTAGCAAAATTGTGGACATGCTAAAGACTTTTAGGCCCAACTGTTTTTTTTATAACATAATGAATTTTATCTTCTTAGCTTAGTTAGGAGCTTAATTTATTCTTCCACCAATATTTTATGAGGGGTTTCAGCATTGCTCGAGGAGAGCTTTAATGTTTGGTGAGTGCGACTAGATTGGGCTGGATTATTTTAATTAAAATGAATGAGAATTTGGATCGTTGTTTGGTGTGTTGGAATTAAACTTATTAAATTGAATAATAATTTAACATATTGAATAAAATTAACTATATATATACATATTAATATAAGTGATAATTTAAATTACTCTAAATTAATATCATCTATAGAAATTGTGATTCAAACATAGGTACAAGAAGACCGAAAGCCGAACTCACTGTCCTCTCCAACTAATCTAACCCACGTCTTCTCAAGTAACTATATTTATAGATCTTAAAAAATGATAAAAAGTCTTTAATGTGCTAGGGAAAAAAGAACGAGAGTTTTCCAAATTTTTAAATGGCATATAATAGTAGCCTAGTTGCTAAGTTGCATAGTAGCCAGGGTTCAGCTCATCCCCCATCACTGCTAATTTGGTCATGCACATGATGATGATGCACCTACCTAATGGTCAAATGACTCAACATTACTTGTCAATTGGTAATTACCATGAGTTGTACTAGCAGCCAATTTGCCAAGAGGGAAAAAAAAGGAAGAGAAAAAGAAAAAAGAGAAAGGGGGAGAAACAGAAAAGAAACTGAGAAAAGGAAGAGTTGGTTTAACAAGAAGAAGAAAGAAAGGAGGAAGAATCAAGAACCTTTGGAAGAATGAGTTGGCCTCAAGAGGCATTAGGGAAAATAGACCTTAAATTCACGTAATGCTCATTTGAATTTTTCATTGCCATATAATAGGTGGGTTTGGAGAAAAGGCAACAACAACGAGCAGTGAAATAAGAAGAAGAAGAAGATTAGCGAGAGAGGCGGAGGGTGGGGCAGGGGAGGGGGTACGGGGTAGGGGGTAGGAGTCTATAATGCTTTGTGAATCATTGCGTGATCGAATACAGCCATGGCTTCGTGATTACGACAGGCTTCAATCATTGGCCGTCATCCTCCTCTACATTCAGGTACGTTTCGTGTCTTTCAAATTCATCGAAACCACAAAAACAAGGGTTTCAATCAATATCAATCACTGATTGTTCAATATGCATAGGTTGGGTGCGCATTGGTGGGATCGCTGGGAGCACTGTACAACGGGGTGTTGCTGATAAATCTGGCGATTGCATTGTTCGCTCTGGTAGCAATCGAGAGCAGCAGTCAGAGCCTTGGCCGTACATATGCCGTCCTTCTCGTCTGCACCGTCTTCCTCGATGTCTTTTGGTTCATTTTCTTTTCCCACGAAATATGGTAAATCTTGTTTCCTTCCAATTTATCTTTCAAACCAAACCATGTATTTATCACATTCATTTCCCATCTCTATATGAGTCTTTATCTGTAATATCATAGCAAGTATGTTTCCTTTTTGGTGAAGTATGTAATGTGTATGTTTGATTCTTCTTGTCTGTGCACTTGTTGTGCAGGAACCTTTCTCCTGGGAGTTATACAATTTGGTACATCTTCTCAGTGAAACTCACTCTCGCCATGCAAATTGTTGGCTTTTCTGTGAGATTATCCTCCTCCTTCTTGTGGATTCAGATATACAGGTTGGGCCTTTCCTACGTAGAAACTAGTGCACTTCCTAGAGAAGCCGATTTTGATTTGAGAAATAGTTTCTTGAGTCCAACTACTCCTGTTGTACCTCGACAAACTTCAGATTCTAGTGATGCTTTAGGAGGCTCTATTTATGATCCAGCTTATTACTCATCACTCTTTGAAGATGGTCAGGTTTGTCCTCTCTCTCTATCTATCTTTCTACCCACTTATCTGTCACTCGCATTGCATCCTCTTACATTACATACCTACTCAACCTTTCATTTCTCTTTGCTTTTCTCTTGTATATACACTCTATGTCATCGCCTCATTTTCTTTGTTCGCCTATTACCCTCAAGTTTATCCAATAATACGTTAACAAACTTACCATGGAGCATCTTGTTTTTCGACTTTTGTAATTTTTTTTTCCTAAAGAAACAAAGTTGTATACCTTCGCCCTGTATATTTGTTTAGAATCTCATACAATCCATGATTCCTTAAAGTTTACTTGTTCAAAGAAAGACATCAATGAAATATGTCATCACCTCTTTCCGTTTACATATTGCTCTAAAACTTCATTTTAATTTACTTTGGATTCTTGGAAACTTGGGTTAGAAGTCAATGCCGCTGCAAATCTAACTGAAGTTTTCCACTACCAATATTTATTTGTTTTTTTAATCTATTCTAAACGCTACTGTCTATAGATAGAAAAAGTTAACGAGTCCACAATTCTTTTAGTCTTTTATACAAGAAACGAGAAGATAGAGTCTACAATTTTAAAACCCTAAATTTTGATTATCATAATATCAGTGAAGGAGAGACATGAGGGAGAAAGAGCATAATGAAGGAATGTAGACAGTGCCCCACTTGTGGTTGTCAAAATTCACCGCAGACAAGATTCTGTGAATATATCCCCACAAGACAACAGGAAAGTATCTATTGAAGATTAGGGGTCTCACCAGCATGATGCCTTCCACAGACAACTAGAAAATATATAGATTCGAAAATGTTCGAGGAGAAAGGTAGCAGGAATACGTAGAATTCTAGTGATGCAATGTATGTACCATTCCCTATGAGACCATCAAAGTCCTCTTTGAGGCAAGAATCTTTATAAAGGACAGGGGGGTTGGATACCATGAACAATGACGCTATTCTCAATTCTTTGTATCCAACTTGGTTAAGGATGTAATTCTAATTAGGCTTCCTTGAAAAAGACGTGATATGTCTGTTCTGGACAGATGTCCACTCTGGACAAGTTTGCTGCTCTGGTAACATTTGCATTCTAGGAGTGGGAGCTAAAAGGTTTGACTTCAACTGTTCTAAGTGGGTGTGGTCAACCTTGTTCTTTGGACTTGAAAAGGCCCTTTACATCAGAGGAATCCTGTAGGATTTACTTGGACTTGGATCATCGTTGGATGGTAGGCCAGGCAACAGTAGAGAATGTTGATGTTCTTGCCATTCTAGCCCCAAAGTTTTTGCTAAAATTGGTTTCGATCATTGAGTCATTATGGCATCCATTAGATGGGGCCTTTTGTGGATATGTTTTGTGGCGATTGAAGGAGAGGGGATCTATGCAGTTTGTTACACTCATCCACTTTGATCTGACTTCATCGATGATGTTGAGCAATCACCTAGATGCAGACTTGAGAATATTGAAGTCTCCAAGGAATCAAAGGCACGAGCTCTGCAAATACTTTTCCTTCCTTTTCTGGCCAATGAATGAACCATGTGATCAACAAAAGTGTTTGTTGTAGACATATATTGGTTAGTACACGTAAGGAATTTTCATTGGGACCCTTGTTTGGGATGTGAGAATTGTTTTTCTCCCATTGTCACAGTTTCTACTTGTGCTTTTTCCTTTTGGGAAAAGGATACATAGAAAGGTCATTAGAAAAGTGTAAAGGATTTCATTTTCTAAAAAGTTCTTTGGGGGTCAACACTCGAGGGGATGAGTATGCTCAGGGCCTTAGGTTGAAGTGTTTATGAAGTCATGTGATAATAAAAACAAATTAAAAGAAAAATTAAAAGTGATGTGTTCGTAATCGTGTTCTGGTTCTCTGCATGATGGTTTTAACAGTATTCCACCAGGGGAAAAAATTGAATTGGAATATATGGTGTACTATGTGCAACATCTAATTTGCAGATTTACATTTTGCTATGATTTGAACCACTGAGATATGTGTTGGTGTTTGAAGTTTGGAAACATCTGATATCTTTTGTTTCTTCAGATTTTCGTAATATTGCTCTTGTGTATTAGAAGGTAGTAATGACTGTTTCTCAACTGTTACCAAATTGAAACCACTGTTATTTGTTTTTAGGGAAAATGTTACAGTGGCAATGGATCTACTTCTGCTGCTGAAGCTTCTAAGGTGAAACCATCTGTAGTCAGATCTTTTCAGTTTGTAGATGTAAGTATCCATGAAATATGTTTTTGATCATTTTTATGAAATTTAGAAACATAATGTGTCTGATGATGCGGGTTGTGTTCCCCACTATTCTTTCATGGGGTTAATATTTTGGATTCAGTAGATAGCATTGTTTCTTCCTCACCCTTCTGTGTTATCTCCCAGCAATGCCAACTGGCCAAATATTTCATTCACATGCTTATCTACATCGAGTTTTTGGTTGGGTGGCACTTTGAGGCCATTTTCTTGGATTTGAACTGACATGGAGTTCTCAGTTGGACTTTGGATAATACATTTGTGCACTTCTCTTCCCATAATTTGATGGGATGATGATTTGCGGTTGTTATCTAACTGTATTTGTGCTCTGATTATGTGCAAGCATTAGAATTGTTGTGTAAAATGATTTTAGCCATCCAGCTTGGAATGGCCCCCTTATCAGGAGTTATTTCTCTTGTGCTGCTTTCTTATTACATCCAAAATGTGATTGACTCGTGCATTTTTTTCAGCCACTACAGTTTGCTACCTATGCCATTTAAGTATTAGTCATTGACAGGGAAGATTGTCATCAGATAGTTCTATGCATTTCGGGACAATATATTAGACTGTTCATTTAGGGATTGGGACTTTTTCCTGCTTGAGTTTTATACGAGTTTTTCTTATATAGATCTCTGATAAGTATTATTTCATCCATTTGAATTGTCATTTTTGCCGCTTCTAACTAGATTTGAGTCCTTGCAGGAGGAGAAGGCAGCAGACCAGCCTAATTCCGTTTAATTTTTGGTGTGCCATCTGTCTTTTCTTTTGGGAACCACTCCCCTAGTTGTTTAGAGGATATTTCATATGATGTAGTCACTGCGGGCAGATTGTGTTTTTGGAGAGAGCCTTGTACAGTCGGATCACATATTCTTGGATTTTTTTTGCCCGGATGGAAGCTACCTATCAAAGTATTAAAAGGAGAACCACATGGATGGTCCCTGTGGTTTGGTATGCCAAAAGCTTGGATCAAGATCCAAGACCAGTGGTCCATGTGGATGAACTATGCGCATTAGCATGCTCGCTGCACTGTGCAGCACACAGTCAGAAATGCAATTGCCTCGAATTGTGCGGGCTGGGTGTTAGTTAAGTCGACAATAGCATCGTCGTTAAGGAACCGAGGCAATTGCCTCTCGTTTGTTCCCCCTTAATAGCATAGCATTGCTTGACCCTTTCGATGGAGCTTTGTTTTTTATGGGATTAGACACTCCTTACTATGATATCTTCTGATCAAATATACCTTGCAGATGAAGACACTCCCTTACTATGTTATTGTTAACTATTTAATTGCAAAATTTTGTTTTCTTAAGCAGGTGTATGGTAGATATACGACTCTTTATTTTTGGATAATCGTATGCCTAAACGTATAATTCTTCTCACGTTCACCATGAGAACCATGGACAGCGTAAATAAGAAACATGCGGACTGAAGAGTAGGTAAAGGCCGTCTGATCAGTTTTATTATTTAAATTTTTTTAAACGACCATGTAATTTGAGTGTGTTGTTAGTCTAGGGATAGGAATAGGATTGAATGATAGGATGAGTTTTTGGTGGACTTGTTAGTTGTTGCTAAGAAAAAAGCTGGTGTTCAATGTGTACACTACCAAGGTTTCATGTGGATTCGAATTTGAGACCACTGACCTGCAAGTCAAGGTTATTTTTCACTGGGTTAGAGGAAAGTAAGGAAGCAACAGATGTAAACAAAAACAGCTTCCAAAACGAAAGAGACTAAACATGAACAAGAGGGATCTACCAAAGAAGAGGATTGGTCCCCTTTTTTTTTTTTTTTTTTTGGAAGAAAAGGAGGATCCGTGAAAAAACGACGAAAGGAAAGAGATCCGACTGAATGAAAAGGAAAAAACAAATCATCGAGGGAGTAATCGAGATGCAGCAGCACAGACAGCAGCCAGCAGGATATTGATCAACGGAGAAAGAGACCTTCACCTTAGATTCCCTTCGCTACTTGCTATGCTACATTAAATCATCTTTGATATTAATTAAACCCATCAACAACTTGAGACCATAGGAGATGCGGATTCAAATTTGTTATGTATTTTAACATTGTAAACAGCAATACATAAACATGAGGTACAGAAATATTAGAATAAAATAGTACACCCTTGGGTTAATAAGACTGGTTAAGTGTAACTAAGCTTTCAATTGAAACGTCAATGGGGCCATGAGCCGCAAGCTTTAATTGTTTATGAAATGACGTGTCGGCCATATGAATTATTGTCAATGTCAACCTTCCCACTATTTTTAAAGCATTAATCTTTGGATACCAATGAGCTAATGGCTCTTAATTCAGTGAAAAATGGTTTTGGTTTGCATACTAAAGGTTGCAAGTTTGAATCTCTAACCATCTATTTGGATGAAGGAATTGAAAATTATATCGAATTTTAAAATAACGGAATTTAGATTTCTATCATTTCAATTTTTAGTAATTTAAAATTTCAGTATTTGAATTTATGTGTCGAATTTTGTAAATGACAGTGTGGAAATTGCGAAATAACGCCTATTTTGATGGAAATTAAACTCATAAATTTGATGCCTCAATTTTCACAACTTTTTTCGCGCATCATTTAATAAATTCCGCGCTTAAGTTGCCAAACAAGATAATTGTCAATTTCTTCTCTTAAATTCACGACTTTTAACTAAATTTTGAGTCCAATTTACTCATCCAAACGGAGAGTAAGGCATCATAGTTGTGTGTGTATGAGAAATACTAATTTAAAATATCGCTTATGCTGAAAAGAAAAAAAAAGTTCATAAATAGAATTTATCACATCAGTTGGTGTTCAAAGATTAATGTCGTTGCTATTGCTCCTAAAAATTAGGTATTATGTAATTACATGTGAAACCTTAGAAACTTCATACAACCTTTTTTTTGGGTCGAAGAAACTTCATACAACACAACTTGTTTTCTAAGTATACCCGTATTACCCCAAAAAAAAAAGAGTATACTTGTATTAACAAAATTACTTTTTATAATTAATGCATATATTTACTTATCTATATGATAAAGATGGAGTGGAAAAGGGTATTGATTTGTCTATCAGCAGTGGCGAAACCAGGATTTCATGTGTGTTGGGGTCTCTTACAAATTATAAAGAATCAAAAATTTGAACTCATAATACATATGAAAAATAGTATATATATATATATATATCACATATGTCAAAAATTATATTGCTTATTGGTTGCAATCATAATTGTCCTCGACAAAGGGATAGACAAATACATTTTAAGCAAGAAAAATTGTAAGAGATAGACAAAGAGTAGCGATTTAGCAAATATCTTTAAAGCTTTTTCCCCCATTAAAATAGAAAGAAAAAATCAAAATTTCACAAACTAAAAAAAACCTTAGGTCCCTTTATACATTCATATCATATATGAAAAAATGGTTTATGTAAAAATATTGACTAAGTATAAAAAATGGTTTTTCGAAATAATCATTTTCTCAAGATAATTTTTGGCGGCTTTTATTCCTTACACATCAAATAAGAAAACTTGATTTTATGAGATTTTAGTATAAAGTATATATTGACTTAATGAGCCATCATTTTTAGCCTAAATCGTATTTTGCACTAAAACCAATTTTTCATATTTTGATTTGGTGGGAATTTGATTTTCTAGTATTTTTATTTGAATCCAAATTACTTTCTTATTTACATTATAAACTTAAGTAAATGGAGTAATATAAAAATAAATGAAAGTAAAAGGACAAAAACATTTACTTAAATGCTGAAAATGGAAATAAGGTAATCTGACACAGTGCACTACCACAAACTGAGCAAATGGGCAATTTAAAGCATCTCATTGTGCTTAATAGATCCGCCATGCAACACACGTGCACATATCAAAACGTAAAGTATTTGAAATAGTATATATATAGAAATACATAACAGTATATTACTTTTAAAATATATAAAAACTTAAGTCTTTTTTTTTTGGGGGGGGGGATGGGTATCAATAGTTGTGAAAATGACAATTTTAACCAAAAACAATGGGGAAGTTGTTAAATAATCACAATGTTTTTGTCCAACAAAAAATCACTAGTATTTAACTTTTGTAGAAAAGAAATTAGAAATCGACTAAAATTGGATATGAAGGGTTCTTAATATAGAAAAAGGAAAAAAGAAAATAAGAACCGAATAGAATGATTGGCCTGAGAGCAACATTTGGTTTTGAAAAAGAATGAATGAGAGACTGCCAGCAGCGCATAATACATAACGCGTTTAGTAAGGAAAAAAAGTAAGTAAATTACACACATCCAATTCAAAGGCACAAAACAAACAAAAAAACCAAAGAAGAAGAAAATAAACGGTGGACCAGTAATTGTAATTACAAGAAAATAAAAGAAAAAGAAAGAAAGTAGCAACTTGCAAAGGGAATGGGATAGAGAGAGAGAGAGAGAGAGAGAGAGGGGGAGGAAAGGGGTGGGTGGAATCTTCTTCTTTCCCTCAGTTTTCTCTTTTGCAGCGTCAGAGCAAACAGAAAAGAAAGAAATTCACAAAAAACTGACTGCTTGCTGTTGCTTGGGTACACAGTTTACAATTCTGCTATTTCTTTCTGAATTCATGTTCTTCTTCCTCTTCTTCATTTGACTTGCTGTATCTGTATGTATGCATAGATCATGGGGTAAATAACTAATTAATTAGGTTTGTTTAGTTTGCGTGTCAAAGATGTACTTCTTCTTCTTCAATTCTGAATTCTGATCTCTAATATTAATTATCCGAGCCTGGTCCCGAAATAACACCAGGACTTGAATAAGAATGAGAGCGATGCTTCCAGATCCTTCTCTTCTTTACTTACCAATTTTACATTTGGCTTTAAATCTTTTCACCTACACCTCTTCTTTCTTCATAAAAATCCTCATTTCCTTACGCGATTTGATATCCCAAGCTCTGACTTGCTGGTGCTCTTGTTCCTCTCTGGTCGTCTGCTCTCCGATTTTGTTGGTTTGTGGTAAGAATCAAAATAATTCACGGTCTTCCCTTTTTCTTTTGTTGTTCTTGTTGTGCGTCTTCTGGATTAGAAGAAGTTTCACCATCTTTATTTTCAAAATTATTTGTTTCTTTGGTTGATCGGAGGTGCTCTTCAAGTTCCTGTCAAAATTTGATATATATATATTTTTTCTGTTCTGGTTTGGAGTATTTATATTTTAAATAGTCTCATGGAATTTCTTTGGGTTTTGAAGAACAATATTTAAATTGTTGGATGGCTTAGATCTGGGAAGTCATGCTAAAATCTTGATCTTTTTGCTATGGTCTTGTGACAGTGACCGAAGAGAAAAAGAGAAATGGAGGAAGTAAGGTATTGGTGTCACGCGTGTTCTCAAATGGTGGATCCCATCATGGAAGTAGAAATGAAATGCCCAATTTGCCAAAGCGGATTTATTGAAGAAATGAATAGCAACACGAGGGACAATCATGAAGCTGACTCTGATTTTGGATCAGATCGAGCCCTCTCCCTCTGGGCACCAATCTTGCTGGGAATGATGAACAATCCCCATCGACGCCGAAGATTAAGACGACTAGACTTTGATGAGGATGAGGATGATGATAATGATGATGGCGAGGCCCGCCATGGCGGAGACACTGAATTGGACAGGGAACTTGAATCAATCATCCGAAGGAGGAGGAGAAACTCGGCTACTATTCTACAGCTGCTTCAAGGCATTCGGGCTGGCTCGGCATCTGAGTCTGAGAATTCTGAGAGTGATAGGGATAGGGATAGGGATAGAGAGAGAGAAAGGGAAAGGGAAAGGGAACGAGTAATTCTGATCAATCCTTTCAGTCAAACCATCATTGTTCAGGGTTCTTACGATTCGAATCATGGCCAAAACAACAATCACACCCCTATGGGTTCATTAGGCGATTATTTTATTGGGCCTGGTTTAGATTTATTGCTGCAACATTTGGCAGAGAATGATCCTAACAGATATGGGACTCCGCCAGCGCAAAAGGAGGCAGTGGAAGCTCTGCCCACTGTGACAATCAAGGAGAATCTGCAGTGTTCAGTGTGCTTGGATGATTTTGAGGCTGGTGTAGAAGCAAAAGAGATGCCATGTAAGCATAAATTTCATAGCGGGTGTATTCTGCCATGGCTGGAGCTTCATAGTTCCTGTCCAGTATGCAGGTTTCAGTTGCCTGCTGATGAATCCAAACGCGATTCTGATAATTCTCGGAACAGCAGTGACCAAAGGGAGAGTGAAAACATAGGTGGTGATGGTGGTGGGGTGGAGGGAGATGGGGATGGGAGAAACGGAAGCGGAAGAAGGTTTTCAATTCCATGGCCTTTCAATGGTCTGTTTTCTAACTCAGGATCTCAATCTAGTGGCAGTGGGGGTAATTCTTCCTCAGCAGCAAATGCAACTGGAAGTGGAAGCGCTTCTCAAACAGATGAGAATTGAGTATATTTTCCATTAGTTGAGTTGAGTGGCTATATCAAGTTCTTGTCCATTATGTTGCTTCAATGGTCTGCTTGTGTACATAGTATCTTACTTGAATGTGAATCTGGGAAGTTCAAATTGTGCGTTTATGTGTTTAAAAAGAGGGGTGGTCTTTTGTTTTGTAGATGTTTTGGCCTCCTACACACCTATAAGAACTTCTACTGTTGCTATATTTACTTGCTCTTGCTCATGTATTGCTTTCCTCTAGCACGCTAGCTGCTTAATTTGAAAGTTTCAGCATCCTTGGACTTTTGGCTTGTTTGAATTGACAAATGAATTGATGATTATAGACAAGACTTTGAAGGTGTAGCTGCTAGTCCTCCTATTGCTCATTTCTCATTGCATGAGTAACAAACTGCAACATGCCAATTTTGAAATTTGACGAAATTTAACAAATTTAAAAAAAATTATCTCGGGATCCTCTTACTTGAGAAGTGATTCAGGAAGATAACCCTTGATTATTATTATATCCCCGACAATTATACGCGAAAGAAAGCCAGCCGTGTGAACTGAATTGTATGCACTCAAGAATATATTTTGTTTGATTGAATTGTTTTATGTTGGATCATGGGATGGAGCATATTCAAACTATACATTTTGTTGCACAAATTCAAGTGGCATGAATGCTGTGAATTAAAGAACATTCCAAGTTTCATGTGGTAATGAATTTACCAGTTCCACGCATTTGGTTCCCTGCAGATTACAGAAACAGAATCAAGCTCTGGCATATGCAGCAATTCCAAACAGGATTATATTACGATGAAAAAGCACATCAATCAAGAATAATGAACACGAAATTCAGCAAAGTAGGAAAATGTATTCCCTTAAAGAGAATATAGCAAATAATCCTATTAGTATTGCATAAAGTTCCATATCGCACTCAGCAATTATGTAGCTATCAAAGCCAGCTCATCACAAAGATGGATGGCAGTAGGTAGATGTTTTTGCATCCAAAAACATATTAAATGAGGCAAAATCATAAGCATTGTCATTGGCTAATTCTGAGAACGCCAAAAAGGGCAGCAAAAAGTTATCGGGATGATCATCACTTCACAGTCAAGATCTTGATCACAGATGCAGTTCCATCACGGTGCAGAGCCACAACAGCATCTCCATTCTTGCAGAGCCCCTTCGTCTTAGCATGTTGAATGGCAAAGTCCAGTGCTTCGTCAGTCGTCTCTGCATGAGAGGCCCTGGAAGATCCTGCACTTAAAACTGGAACCAAGCCACGGAAAATTAGACTATGCCTTGCTGGAGCTTCATCACTGCATGACCAGTCAAAGCAATCGGTCTTGATCTCAGGGACAACAACAGATAGTATAGGCATGCCTGGTCTGTACTTAGCCACCAGTTTTGCGGTACTTCCTCCTCTGGTTAGGACCAAAATAAGAGCTGCTTTGGACGAGTTGGCTGTTTTAACGGCAGAAGAAGCCAGGCTCTCTAATGGGCTCATGGGCACGGGAGAATGATCCATAATCCTTTTGAAGACATCTCCATAATGAAGGGTACTTTCTGCTTCTACACATATTTTTGCCATAGTCCGAACTGCAAGTTCAGGATAAGCTCCTGCAGCAGTCTCACCACTTAACATCACACAATCTGTGCCATCTAGAACCGCATTGGCAACATCAGTAGCTTCAGCCCTAGTTGGACGTGGAGATTTGATCATTGACTCCAACATCTGTGTTGCCGTGACAACGGGTTTTCCTTGGATGTTGCACTTATAGATCATCACTTTCTGGGCAAGGAAGATCTTTTCAATTGGAATTTCCATTCCAAGATCACCTCGTGCCACCATGAATGCATCTGAATTTGCAAGGATGTCATCAAAGTTCGCCACCCCTTCCTGATTCTCAACCTACCAAATCAAATTTTGAAGTAAGAACCAAAGAAGTAATCGAAACTCACCTGTTAATGGATAAGAAAATAGATACATTGCAAAGAGTCACATAGTTTTAGTGAATGTCTCAAATACTATCCGAATAATGCCACATGATCAGTAACCCTCTTTCCATACATGCTTTTACTCTCAAATGAATCGATGCATAATATTTTGCTAACCAAATGGCACCAACAATTCTGTCTGAAGTCGAAAGCAGAAAAAAAGAAGCAGAATCCAAAATGAGTCAATTTATGGTTCATGAAAATAAGCATACCTTTGACATGAGAAGGATATTCTTAGAATGCTTTCCAAGGAGCTTCCTAACCTCCACAAGGTCGGAACCTTTCCGAACAAAAGACAGAGCAATCATGTCAATCTTATTTGGAACTCCCCACTTAAGAATATCTTCTTTGTCCTTCTCTGTTAAGGTCGGGAGATCCACTACGACCCCTGGAAGATTAACGTTCTTTCTCTCACCGAGAACAGCAGAGTTCTCACAGCGGCATTGAACCAAACCCTTTTGCTTGTCACAAGATAAAACCAAAAATGAAATAGTGCCATCAGCGCAGAGTATCATGCTCCCTGGCTTGACATCCTCAGCCAACTTCTTGTAGCTCATGCAAATGGTAGTTTCATCACCCTTGATGGTATAGTCAGTGGATATGGTGATCTCTTGGCCCTGTTTGAGCTGGACTGGTTTGGCATCCTTGAGAAATCCGGTTCGAATCTCTGGACCCTGTGTGGCAGTAAATGTGGGAAACAAACAAACAAACAATCAATCAATCAATCAATCAACCAATCAGGTTTGGTTCACAATGTTTTCCATCAATTTAGAAATGGGTAGGATTAATATTAAGCCATTAGCATTTAGCGAATCAAAATCGTACACCCAGTAGGAAATTTTTTTATTAAAAAAAAAGAAATGGAAAAAACAAAATCAAACACAAATTTAATAGGGCTCTTGTGTGTGAACCCTAAACCCAAACATGAGGAAACAAACAAGCAAGCAAACACAAGAAAAGAAAACAAAGAAAGAAACAGAGAATTAAAGAAGGCAATGCATGACTTGTGAGTGAATCCGAGAAATTCGGATCAGATGGGATCGGGAGGAAGAAATGAATGGGGAGGGGTAGAGAGAGAATAGACCTTGGTGTCGAGCATGACGGCGCATAGAATACCGGTGGATTCCATGGCGGCCCTGAGATTGTTGAGGGTCTCCTGATGGTATTCGTGGGAGCCATGGGAGAAGTTGAAGCGCGCAACGTTCATTCCGGCCCTGAGCAGCTTCTCGACCATGGGCACCGAACGCGATGCAGGTCCTAGCGTGCACACGATCTTCGTCTTGGGCCTCTGATCCATTTTCCTATTCTCCTTGTATTTCCGCCTTGGAATCTTCTTCTTCCTCTTCTTTTTTGAGAGTTTGAGAGTTGACGATTTGGAGGAGAGTTGGGGGAGAGTTTGAGAGTTGTGTGTTTTGTCAATGAAAGAGCCAACTCAATCTCAATCTCAATATCAATCTCAATCTCAATGAAAAAAGAAAGAAAAATAATAGAAAAATAAAATAAAAAATAAAAAAGGTGGGCTATAGGCTAATAGGTTTTGCGATCTATGGTCTGTGTGTGGAGACTCCTGTGTGTGATCCGTGGTCTGTGAGATTATATGAGAGAAAATTGTAAAATAGAAGAGCGAGAAGCGTGTTCGCCGATGCCACTCTGTTTTTCTCTCTTTCTTCTTTCTTCTCTTTTAATATTTTGTTTCCTTTTTATAAACAAAACAAAACAAAACAGAACAATAGAAGCAAGCAAGCAGCATAAGCATATTCCCTTGCTTCTTGGGCAACAAGGTAGCTTATTTTATCAGCCAAGCTCCTCACAAATTAAAATAACAAGTTTTTTTTATATTTGGAATCAAATTCTATTTCATTAACTTTTTTTCTTTCTTTCTTTTCTTCCTTCTTTTTAAGTAGGCGGGTTCAAATTACGCATTGAGTGAAAAAAATACTTTAGGTAAAACAAGACAATTCCTTCTTTCTAAGTAGGCGGGCGCAAATTAGCAACAATTCCTCCCTCTAAAGAAGGAAGAGGACCTTTGGGGAAAAGAAAAAAAAAAAGAGGAAGGATGAGGACCGACTGAGAGAGACGACTAAGGTAAAACGAGAAAACTAGGCGCCAAAGCCTTGAGTCCTACTCATGCCAAGTCCACAATGGCGTCACAGCCATTGATATTATTGTCATGCTTATTATTTTTAGGGTTTATAATTGGACGCAACGCAACCAACTCCACGATCTCTTCTTTTTCAGACAACAAAAAAACTCCACGTTTTTATACTCTTTTTTAATTTCATGTTCACTGGCAATTTGGCATAGCAAAAGGTAGGTAGGTATGCAGGCAGGCAGGCAGCAACAGCAGCGGGCTCTGTGGTGGGGCCTTGGCTTGTTCGAAGCTGAGAAAGCGAGAGAAACCATTTGTTTGTGCTGCCTGTATTGTATGTACCTGCACTACAATAACAATACAAGTGGGAACGGTTTACTCACGCTTTACACGTGTCCTTTGAGCTATCTCTGACTTTGACTGACCGGTGGGTGGGTCACTGCCTGCAACCTTTTTCTCATCATGCATTGGTTTGGTTCGTCTCATTTCAGTCCGTTCGATGGGCAGAAACCAGAAGGGCAAGAAATTTTCCTTTTTTGGATGCGCCGTGGTATCGCACTTTTCAATACCACATACCAACCAAAACCAATTGCCCCTCTCTCTCTCTCTCTCTCTCCCCTAAGTTAACCAGCACATAGTAAAACGAAGAGTTAAAACACTTGTTTGCTCAGGCAAGAGGAAACACCACAAAACAACAGGGACCCTTTATGTTAGAGATTACCAACACAATCCCCCCACCCCAATACCTTTTTTTATCGTCAACAACAACTACAACATTATCATCCACAGTTTTATCATATCCAGCTGTAAATAAAATCCCTGGGAGGGACTCGGTAAAAATATTCAGATAGTGCGGGAAATTCAGAGACGACTACTTTGTATCTTATATTATCATATTTCGAATTACTACTCTAAGCTCATTTCAAAAAATGTATCAGACGGAAGAGGAGAGAGGATCATATCATTCATTTCAATATCAGTTTTTGCCAAGTCACATTTTGCATTTTAAGGGCTCTCCTCCATCCAGAAAACAAAGGACTCTTCCATTTCAGGGGATGGGATGACGCCCCCACTCGAAAACTTGCTTGATATCCTTCAAACCACCTCTCTGAAAGGCAACGTGCAGCATCCATTTATCATTTAAGATAAACATAACATAAGATCACTCCAGCCAGCTGCACCTTGCTGTGTAAACCCATCACCACAATTTAAAGTTCATCGTGGCCTTGCGGTTGTTCTTTGTTCAACAACTCTAATTTGTGTTGCAGTTCCTGTCACATTTTATCCCATTAGATAATTCAACGCAAGAGAACAGCAGCAAACCTTCCCCCCCACCAAAAAAAATAAGAAAAAGATAATTCTTGAAGGAACAATACAACAATACCTTAAGTTTTTCCTCCAAGCAAAGGGCTGGAGTAGATAACAATGCTACATACCTGTCATAGGAAACTGAAAGTTAGATCCAGGTAATACCACTACTACATATCTACCATGATAAACAAAAAGCCCTTTGCGCGCCGCGATAGTGTGTGTGTGTGTGTGTGAGAGAGAGAGAGAGAGAGCAATTCTTACTCGCAACGGCTTGGTTCATCAACATCAGCAACCTCATTTTTCAATCCACACTTAAGTCTGACCTGCATATTAAACAAGATGTGTAAGAACGCATGTCAAAATGAAAATCAAACCAAAACTTCTGTTATGCTTTTCTAATCTTCAATTCCAATTTTAATGGATATTTAAACTAGTCATTTGTGGTGTCTAGCAAACCCATGACCCACCATTGTCTTACAATATACCCGTTCAATAATCACATTTTAAGTTCTCCATTGAGATTTTAAATGTTAAAACCCACTCCAAAAAATAACTTCAACTGAAAACAAACAATTCAGGAGATACGAGTTTCATTAAATAACAACAATCGGAGAATAATATGTAAAAGCATGATGATAACTACCTTCAAACTTCTATCGGGCCCATTCCAGCACTTATCACCATTTGCAAAGACCATGACTTTATATGAGTCCTCAAATTTTTCCCAGCTCCTATTTTCCCCAATATTACATAAAAACAAAAAGGTAGTATGTAAGCTAATCGAAATGAAAGAAACATATGCAACAGCACACACACAAAAGCACACAGAGGTAACTCAGATGGCGACATCATTCATGTCGTATGCTTGATATTTCCTAACAGATTGCCAGAACATAACTGAATCTATAATGCTTGCACCAGTATCTACAGCAAGCTGCTGCTACATATGGGGGTACATATGCACGCAGCCAGACATGCTCAAGTAATTGGATTCAAAATCTAATGATCCAACCACTTCCAAAATGACTTGCCTTCTTTTGAATTGAATTCAAGGACAACAAACTAGAAACGAATTTCAAATTGGCTTATCAACAGCTAAGATGTAGTGCTTGACCTCTGACAAGGATCTCTTAGGTGGAAGAAGAATAAAATAGCTGCTCCACGCCTAGAAAGAGTAAATATACGGTCTCCGGTTGTTTCATAATTCTATCATTAGTGAAACATGAATACAAGACATAGTCTAATTCTGAACCGAACCAAACCAAACTTTTGACAACTTGAGCAAATGCCTAAGGCTAAGAACATGATAGATGCATAACTTGATCTTCATTTTTGTCCACCCAAAATGACACCTGTTTGTTCCCATATTTTCCCCTTTTTATTGTAAAAGATATATGGGAAGCTATCAATATATAGGGGGGAAAGTAGCCTCGTACCCTAAACGAGTTGTGGAGTGGCCCTCCACCTGGGAAGCTTGTTTATATGGGCATACTTTGTAAACATACCTGAACAAAGAATTTTGGGTGCCCAAAGGTCAGATCAAACATGAAATTTCCTTAAAAATCAAAACTGTATTATTATGACATTTTAAAGCTATTAAAATAAGACAAAAGTCCGTAACTTATTCTGCTTGCTTTCAAAACAACGATCATAGAATGAATAGAACTCCTTATTTGGCCCTGTAATATCAAATTTGAGTTCAGCTTATGGAGGCCCAGAAACTAACCAACTATGCCATTAAAAATTATTGACCCAGCATATATATAGATGCAGCTCAAGACACACTAACCAAAATCATGTTTTAGCTTTTGTGTCAAACTTGATATTCTTGAATGTATTTTAGACAACTTGGCACTGGATTCATCATACTCCTTCCGTACACTAGCAGCTTCTGAAGAACAGATAAATACAATGTGATGAGACATTCATATGTTCTTATACATGATCAAGCACCTAAGTAACGTCCAAAATTTTGACCTACTACCTGATCGGTTCACTGGAGTCTGAAATACATTAACAGCCTGTAGGAGGTTCAGCACAGTTTTTTGTATCTTCTCCAACCAAGATGTTGAGGTTGTTACATCTAAAGTACGGTCATGCAATAAAATTATAAGGAGCATAATAGTCCATCTAAAAAGTTTGAGTTGCAAATTAATGAACACAAGTCATCTGAGCCGCTGCATACCTGACAAGTCTGAATCAGTGTCTGACTCATATTTGTATGAAGAATCAGAATCGCCATGATCCACCTCTCCAAAATCATCATCTGCCTCTACATCTACATCTTCATCATCATATCGTTGGTTGTCATCATCAGTTTCTGAAGCATAGCCATCATACTCCCCCTCATGGGTGTCCTTTGGCGCCTCTTCATGATCTTCATGATCATTATCTTTTGCATTACCAACGTCCCCTCCTTCCTTTGAGGCATCTTCCCCAGTCCAACGAGAAGCAACTAGGCGGCCTAACTCTTCCCTTGATAATGACTCAGTCTTTTCTGATGCATCCTTGCCCTGCAGATACAAGACCCATTAGCTCCTAGTAAAAGATACCAGCTAGAAACTGTCAGAACACTTGGAAAATTTTGGCTAGTCAAGATTGAATATTCCAAGTGAAAACCCTAAAAAATAATATCAGACAAATTTAATGCTTTTTATGTTAACACACTACTGTATTCGATACCTATAATCAAAGTTCAATCATGGTCTCACCTAACAAAGTGTATATATTATCAACAGCTCTTCATAAGCAAAACATATAAGCCTTGAAGTTCATTATTATATTCTTTTCATGAATAAAAAGTTATCAACAACTGAAATCTGTCATACGACTATTTCTAGTTGACTTCATTTCTCCTACATATAGAAAAATGTTAACTACAACAGGAGACGGCTATTTGGTGGCAGATGCAAGAAGGAAAATTCTACTTATTTTGGCATTGATACTACACTCTTCACACCATGGAATTTCCACAATGTGTGCCATACCATCAGCAGTCTAAACCTTGATGTAGTACCATACACGTCCCCATGGTAGATCCTTTTTTTTTTTTTCAGTTTTGAACTTAATATATGAAATGATGTTCATATTAAAATATTTTGGTGAAGGATACCTTTCAGCCGCCAATCAATTAATAAATCAATCAAATATTGTGCAACCATAATTCAATACCTCATCAGGAGGCACCTTGCTCCCAGAATCAGAGTCAGTTTCAGATATAGCAACAGACTCTTCCTTCTGCTTTACTGCATGCTGCATTGAGATAATTTTGAAATAAACCCTTAATCTAACATGTAATGTAAGAACTGAAAGCTCCAATTCAACAGATTTTTGTTAAAGAAAACTAGTTCAAAGACTTGGTTTACCTGTTCTACACCCTCAACCAAAGGTCCTTTATGTTCAGGAGTATCAATATGATCATCTTTGGCAGCTAAGTCATCATGGTTCTCTGCTGTATCCTATGACAACACTGTCAATGTGAGAACTAGAAGAAAATAAACTATCTACACTACCAGTAAATAGTGATTATGGTCAAAGAGTAATTTCAAGTGACAGAACTTATTTTATAATGTCATAATCAGTCTTGATTTCAGTTGCATGCAGGAAGAGTCTCCTATGTGAAAAAAAATCATGTACGTGACAGATAAGTCACAACTTCAATCAGCAGAAAGACGTTTTCAATGCAGCTGAAGGAAGAATATATACCTTAAGTGTGAGATATCTACAGTCTACATATATATTTTCAAAGTTCTCCAAATAGCACTTAAAGTATAGAACAAAGCAGCCCATGTGAGTAATTAACCTAACCTGATATGAATGAGAATCCTCCAAAATCCCAATTTTATCTTCATATGTACTTTCTATAGGTTTATGTTCACCGTCAGAGTTCTCCACAACCTCACTTCTGTCGTGCTTAACTTCCTCTTCAACTTTGGTTTTCTCCGGGTTAGCTTTCTCTTCGGCTTCTTTTCTCTCCTGCTCTTCTTTTTCCTTCTGTAACCGTTCCTTCTCTTCTGCCTTCTCTATTTGTTCTTTACGCTCTACACAATAGGTGAGACAAAAGAACTTTTAAGACATTTAACCATTATATTACCAGATAATCATAGAGATGTTAAATTATCTATGTTTATCAATTCGGCATGGACAGGTGGTCAACTACCTAGAAAATGCATAGAGAGGGTGAGAGGGGTGAAACAAAAACAAACTGTTACATAAGATGTGGTGTCACTTTCTGGTAAATTATCAAATTCTTAAATTCCCTTAATAGAAAATATAGTCTTTAAAATATACATAATATACCTATTGATTTTATAAGTACAACACAGCGAGTTTTGACTAAATAAAACCACAAATAAATAACCTGCAAGCCTAAAAACCTGGGGATGATGATGATGATGTCGTAAAAATAAGACATGACATGACAGAACTATACCTTTCAGCTGTTCAACAAGCCTTTTCAGTATTTTTTCTTCATTTTGCAACTTTGATAGTTCTGCCTCGTCTTTGGCCATAGCTACTCTGGCTTGTTCAACTTCCTGCTTCCGTACAGCAACCCCCTCGTGGTAAGTAGCAATCTTCTTTTTCAGCTTATCTCTGGCCACTTTCCCAGCCTCCCAACATGTATTTGGGCACTTTACTTTACCATCATACTCATCACTCCCATCACAGCAGTCTCCAGATTGCAGACAGGTAAAGATGCGTAAGAGATGAAATCAATCAGCCAGGTAAAAAGAGTTATATGGTTCAGTTATTAAGGAATTGAGAACTGGTTTTCTTAAGTTTCAATCGTGATAATGATGCTTTTTCTATACACATCTCTTTCCCATTAATTTAGAAACAGCATTGCAAGAATTAACAGCCTCCCATTAAATATTTTTAATGTTGCCCACTAGCCTTGCAAAAACGAAAATCAAAATAAAACACAAAAGTGCAGCAAGTCTGTGATGGTACACATAACATATAACTTCTAATGCTATTTGTACTGTCAGAAAACTTACCACAAATTCCATCATTCACTCTAGATGAAAATACCAGGAGAGGTGTGTGTCCCACATTCCGACAATAGAATTTTCCACCTGGGCATGCAGATGTACCTACAATCCATAAAAAAACAATATGCATTTTCGTCAACAAGAAAATGTTGTATATATCAACAAGTAAATCAAATCCAAGTTTAACCATCAACGAAACCATATATCAGGAAATATCTAATGAACCAGACATATAAAAATCACGCCAAAATATAGCAAGAGCTAAAGGCAAATCCATTACTATGAAATGATATATACATTTAGAGAGGCCCATTTTGCTAAGAGAATGTAATGAAAGAACAACCAAATCTAAAAGCAAACAAGTGAACGAAACAATATGCAATTGCAAACGGCAACTGGTAGAAATTATGGTGTGGTTACTAATTTAGATTACAAATACACAGGGGCAAGCAGCTCAAGAAAAATGTGATATTAGAGAAACTAATATAAATAAATTGAGAAAGAAGGAATGAGGACCAGGCTCGTCAGTGCCATCAGGGCAATCGCAGAAGTCATCGTTGAGCTGAGCTCTGCTGAATTTCTTGGATCCATCTTTGCATTTTATCACCTCCGATGATTTGTAGTATTTCTCATCTGGGCATTCAAACAAAACCCAACAGTCAGTACCCACCGCACTCAGATTACTACTATTTTTTATATTTTTAGAGACTTAAAATATCTGTATATATGTATTAAAAAAAATATATGAAATCATAATAATGAGAAAGAGATTGCAGCACTTGGTGGACCTTCGGGAGAAATTCCGAGAAATTGGTTCTTGGGAGAAGAAGATGCTGATCTAACAATTGATTCTGAGAGTAGACACAAAACGCACAGCACCACGGCAATGAAGCGCATCTTTACCTTCGTCTTCACTTTGTTGTTATTAATCGATGATTCGGACTATTAGCTGTAATTGCGTTTCTTTCTCAGTCCTCAGACAAACGAGACCAGAAATAGAGAGGGGAGAGAAATAAATGGGCTTAGGCAGAGGACTTCGACGAGTACTCGTCGTATGGCGTTTCGAGCTGTAAAACGACGCCGGCTTCACGAATATGATAGACTTTCCATTGAACCAGCACCAAGTTAACGGGAGTTACCTTTTTTTCTTTTTCTTTTTTAACCCCTTTCTTTTACTTTTCTTTTACCAGAAGTTAACGGGAGTTTTACCATGAGTTGATATGAACTGCTACTGTGACAACTCGAAAATTTAACTGCGACTATGTCTTCTTTTATCAATGGGGTTTGTGTAGTTGGGCGATTTTGATGTTGCCAAGAGAAGTACCGTTATCATAAGAGCTAGTTGGTTTTAATAATATTGGAAGATAAAAATTTGAGTACACGACTTCAAGTATGTGCATAATTACTCTTAATTACTTGAATTATAAGCTTTTTTTAATAAGTAATTTAAGGGATAAAAAAAGTTAGGTCAATATAACCCATTTATGCATGCCTAAAAGTTGAATGAGATACTCTTGTAATTACTTAACCAGTCCAATTCGACCTAACCCTACCAAACGGGACCTAAGGTCATGACGTTTCTCTAATGGTTGCTATTGTTTCTTACTTGCAAACCATAGGAACATCTTCCATAAAAACAAAAACTATAGGAACATCGTAATGCAATTATATTAGGCAACATGTTTTGAGCCCAATCAAAGTCATATATGTGGCGATTAAATTTATAAATTAATTATTAATCTAATAATATTTAGAGTCAAATTCATACATGAACTATCAATTTTTTTTATAAATGCATACACTAACTCTTATAAACTCGGCCGACTCATTATGGATGAAGTCCAATGAATGACTTGTTGGGAAAAAATTACCATCTCTACTTAGCAAGAATTCTTCTTTGGTTTAAGTTACAAATTATAGAATACTATAGTAGTATAGTCACGTAATACATTTTATACACGTTATAATATCTATGGATGATATTATTTATTTTCTCCTCTAAGTAAGTAGTATCGATATGTATCACGTAATATTCTATAAAAGAAAACTCACAAAATGATCTAAAACACAATATTTTGTTATTTTTAAAACCCACAGAAGAAGTTTCTGACTTTTTTTTCTTTTTCTTTATTTTTTTGGCCAGGGCATGCGCCACATATATCCCTAAAACCCCACAAAAATCGCTGACTGGAAATATACATAATTACATACATAGCCAGAGACAGACGCATTATCTGAATCTCCGGGGCTGAACAATGGAGGGAAGCTCGCTTCTCAGTCACAGCTGCTGCTCTTCTCCCACTTTAAAGCCCCATCTATCTTTCTCATTAAGTTTCACTCTCTCCTCTTCTTCGTCTTCTTCTTTGCTCTTCGGAAAATCCCATCTTCTGGGTTTAATCCAAAGACCATTGTTGGCCACAGTATCGCTATCCTCCCCTCGAACCTCTCTCCGCACTTCGACCTTCACTCTCGACGAAGCTCTGGAAAAGCCCAACAGTGATTCAAGAGAGATGTTGCCCAAGATTGATAAGAGTGGCAGATTTTGCAGCCCCAGAGCCGCCAGAGAGCTCGCTCTGTAAGTCTTATCCTATTGTATTACTTATTCATATTCTTCATTTACTGTAAACTGGGACCGTGTTTGTTTCTTGGGGACACGGTGAAGGCGAAGGTGAGGAAAATGCTTACAGAAATAGTAATTATGAGAATTATTGTTTCATTTCCAGCCTTAACCATGATTAACCCAGTTTACTTCAACGCAGGTCGATTGTTTATGCTGCTTGTTTAGAAGGTTCTGACCCAGTACGGTTATTCGAAAAGCGAATGAATGTCCGTCGAGGTACCTCTCCCTGCCTTATGGAATTTTGCTTTGTCCATCTCTCTTGTTGTTGCTTGTAATCTTTTCTGGATGAATCCTTCCATCACTCGAATATGCTTATGTTGTGAATATATGCTTATGTTGTGAATCACTTATCACACAATTTATATTTCCAGAACCTGGGTATGAATTCGACAGGGCTTCGTTGCTTGAATATAATCCAATGAGCTTCGGAGGACCCCCTGTCACAGTTGAAACTGTCGAAGAAGCAGATGAGCTTCTGCGGAATGATGAAAAGGAATCTGCAATTGGTAGACATCTGACAATTTAGACTTCACATGCTCTCTAATTATATTTTTATCTCTTTTTCGTTTTTCAAATATCACATGGTCCTTTGCTAATACTTCATCTCTGTGCTAGAAACTATTTTGAAATAAGTTGATGGCGACTTGAGAGAAGTAAATTGCATATGCTTTACTCTCAAGTTCCATATAGCTTGTTACAAAAAACTTAGAGACCCTATCAAAAGTATACATTTTGGAGTTTCTTTTCTCGTAGTAGCTTGTAAAAAAATCTTTATGTGATTTGATGATCAGTTCACTCACATCATTTTCTTACAATGAAATATACCTTTTTCCTTTCATCTGATCAAATAACAGCAATTTGCAACTCAGGCTAAAATTTGAACAATAGCTTATATGTTATACAACTGGACTTGGGATGATTTATAATGGGAGGCAATATGTGATAATGCTAATTTTTTCATTCAAATAGTTTTTCTCTTCTTTCCTTTTGCATGGAGGGGGTTACTTACCTGAAATCTATATGCATTTTCAAGAACTTGTGATGAATAGTTCCATAACTTACTTCACAAAGTTGTTAGGTCTCATGAGCTCTAACTTCCTTCAACTTGTGTTCCTTCCATGCTCTAAGGAACTTCTCCTGTGTTGTAGCTTTACCAAAATTTAGTTGATGGTTTTTTTTTTGCTGCTTAGTTTTCCATGCCACTATTATTTCCAGAGGAATAAAGTCTGTTTACTTTTTTCTTCTCAGAAGCAGAAGTTCTTGCTGCTCCTCCAAAATTGGTATACAGCAAACTGATTTTGCGGTAAACCTTCTAACTGTATTGATCTAAATTTCAGTGTGTAACTGTAACTGTTATGTAGCAAGTGGTGGAGCATGTCATTTTCAGTTTTCCTTCCCATTATTGCATATACGTGTGTGTTGAGGGTGATAGGGGTTAGAGAGCAACTAACTATGTCTTTCTTTTTGTTACAGATTTACTAGGAAACTTCTGGTTGCAGTCATGGATAAATGGGACAGTCATGTGCTTGTCATTGACAAGGTTGCCCCTCCAAATTGGAAGGTCAGATACATATTTGTGCTTGTTGTGGTACATTGGGTATGGTTGTGCATTGACTGTCCAGTTTTTTATTTGCTTTAACCTTGATGGGTCTTTTTTCTTTGTCACCTGCTTGCTTGGGGTTCACTTCCATAATTAATGTTTACACTTGTTCTTAATCGGCTCAAAGTGTGTATGAAAAACATACTAACTCTGAACTTAAAGGTAAATATCAGCATAGCTGGCTTATTTTCTATATTAACCATTCTGCATTGTCCTTGCATCTCTATGAAGCTATTGTGTTTCAATCAAGTGAGTTGTATTCTCCGCTCATGTTAGGGCTGTTTGGCTTAAAGCTTCCATTAGGATTTACTTATCATATATACTGCTTTAGAAGTTGCTAGCATAACAATACAACATTGGAAAAATTGCAGCTGGTTCATAAATTGCTCATTTCCTAAATGAGGCATCAAATCGAGTTCAATTTTTTTTCCTGGGACAAATCTAGTTCAGTTTAATTCAAAAAATATAATGTTACAGATTTCTTGATATTTACTTCCCATTGTACCACTGCTTACAAAAATTTTACACCATATCTATCCCTAACGTTCAGGATGAGCCAGCAGGCAGAATCTTGGAACTTTGCATCCTTCACTTGGCAATGTCAGAAATAACAGTGCTAGAAACACGACACCCGATTGTCATTAACGAGGTACAATCTTCTATACTTTCATAACTTGTAGGTATATTTGTTTTATTCTTAACAAAAAAGAAAAAAGGAAAATCTAACTGTATTATTCCCTTGCCAAATGTGCTTCATTTAATTAAACATGGCTGATTGTGAAGGCTGTAGATCTTGCTAAACGGTTCTGTGATGGATCTGCACCCCGTGTTATCAATGGTTGTCTTAGAACATTCGTGAAAGGTATTGAAGAAACTGGTGGTTTAACAACGGCCTTGGGGTATAAACAGAAAGTGGTCACATGATGTATGAAGTGATCTTGTTTGGAAGTTTTGTTGTTTTGTAATTGGAAATTCTGATGGTTGTTTGGTAGGCTGAACAGTCTCAATTTGGGAGTAATGCTTTAGTAACTTTGTAGGTTTTGGAAAACAATGGAGGAAATTACTTTTCTGTTTCCATTGAAGTGGAATCTAATCTACAATGAGAAATGGAGGCCATGGAGGCAGCCAACCAGTGTTGTAATAGCTGAAAATTTAAGAATTATTATGTACATGATAAATGTTGATATTCAGATAATGTCATGAGTAGTAAGTTAAATTGTTCACTCAAGTAACAGTATCTATGTTTTTAAAGCTTTTGATCTTGTGCTCTTTCCCTTTTCTTTGTTGCTGAATCGATCTTGCACACCTTCAAGTAATGGCTAAGTAGCTATGTTTATCGTTTCAACTTAGTTACAGTATTCCGAAGAAGAGAACCGAAATGATCATTTAGTCAGTCTCACAGATTGGAGACTTTTATATAAAAGGTTGGCTTTGCAATAAATTAATTATTAACGGAGGAAGGAAATTGATGAAGGTACCCACTAAATAAGTATTTGAAGCTCACTCACGTTCCTGAAAGAAGTTGATGTATCTTCCAGTCTTCCTGATAGGCAGTAGGCTCATAATTCATATTCCATGCATTGCATTGCATGAAGAACAATACGAGTGACGAGTGAAATTTAAATGGTCTCATCCAGGCTTGAAGACTATGGTATTCGGAAATTTTGAAAACAGCCGAAATTATAGAAATGTTAATAACATTTGGCACCCTCATTTGAAAAATGATCTTAATTTGCAGACTTAGTGTTCTCAGGTTTGAACCCACATGATACCTTAGTAGTGTGTGAGAGAAACTCTCCAAAGAATCTGAGCATTACTCGAGGGATGTTGAGAGGACTCGAGCGGCTATATCTCGAAATCTCGAAGAATAAGGGAAAAAAAAAGTTTGGACCAGAAAAAAAAGGGTTAAAATTTGGAGCAATTGGAGGCCCAAAGATTTGCATATATGGGCTAGGATGGGCTTGGGCTTCTCACTTGAGTTCAAGCCTGTGCCTCTGGCGTCTAGGGTTTCAGTTGTAATTGGCCCTATAAAAGGAGCACGAAAGCTCTTTCCCTCATACAACTCAACTCGCAAACCGAACCTTATGCTTCTTGTTGCTTCGGTGCTGGATTCGTCGTCTTCACCGAACCTCATCATACTCTTGTTGTTTCGGTGCTAGAGTCTTCTTCTTCCCCAAACCCTAGTGATTCTGTCTATATATCATCTATGTATGGATCTGAGGCCTAAAATTGCAATTGTTTGATCTTTGTGGATCAAGGAATCTATCCTTAGGCTATAGTGAATCCCCTACATTCGTATTTTATCATATATATATATATGTATGTATTCAACCTTTAGCTCCGATTTTCCTTTTTTCCATATAGGATATTATCGGTGACAAGGTTGATACATTTATTTTTATTTTTTTCTTCAAATTTAGATTTATTTTCTGGGTGCAGCGAGGGAGGTGTGATGTTGGATGATGAAAAAAATCGGACGGATTCCCAATGATAACATTATTGTATGATATTAAACCAGCTACTTCTGACTACATCCTTACCTCCCTCTCGCGTCCTCCAAAATTTTCTTGTTTTTACTTTTAACATCTCATTATTATTACTTCTTCCGAATATCTTCAAGACTAAATCTTGGAGATTGAATAGTTTTGGGCCGCTGATGTAGATCAATATTTGCTACTCTTGATGGGATCCTCGATGATCCCATCTGATGATTCTTATCCACCAAGATCTCTGAGGCCTACCTTTTTGTTGCTTTCAATATTCTCGAACGTCTCTTTTCATAAATTTGTAGTTCAGTTTGATAACCATTTCAATTTTAGTTTTTAGTTTTCATTTTTTGTGACAACGGGGTTAGGATACGATTGAGAGAGATGATGCGTGTAAGGAGTTGTTTTCACTTTTGTTATTTCTTATCCCGATCCTAATTGGCAATCAATTTATCAAGAGACTGATTCGAGGTCAGGTAATGTATGTGTGACTGATATGCTCCCAACAATGAACATACGACGTGCGATACAGGTAGGGCTGGACAGGAGTAGAATTGCAAATGGCATAGAGACCTATGCTGAGGGCATGCTGAAAAGCTCAGCATGAAAAATAATGTCCCAAGCAGAACAGAAACTAATAAAGATATCCTCCGTAAAATAATCTTTTACAAATTTGTCCAATATTGAGTTTTTGTAAATCTAAACGATAATGAAGTTTGTGTATTACTAGTACTGTGGACTGTCGGTGGTAGAACTGCATGATATCGGCTTGATTATATGCACTGTGGTGTTTGTTAGCGGTGTCGTGAATTAAAAGAGGGTTATATATTCATACTAAACCAAATAATAAAATAATAAAAAATTATAAAGAAACTCTAAGATCACCGTCTCAAATTTTATCTATAGCAACTTAGGGCCCGTTTGGGACTGTTTCTCTAAGAAACACTTCTACTTATAAGTGCTTCTATCAAAAGTGGTTTTATTATAAAGACTAAATTTTTCTACCAAACGTTGTTAGAAACGTTTTTGGTTGTCAAAAAGCGCTTTTAACTATTCCATAAACACTCCCAAACACTTTTCAATTAGGAATTCAAACATTTGCGTTGTGTAGCATTTGGAGTTCTGTGTAGCTATTTGTTTCTTTACATTGTGTTATTCTTACTTAGCCTATACAAGGGATTGGATTTCGATTAATTTGGTGCTTGTATTTGGTGTTTGTTTATTGAGAAAGCAAACAATTAAGTTTTTGGTTACTGAGAATATGTTATAGTAGTTGCTTCTTTGTTTAGCACAGCTGTAACAATAGTAATAACAGTTTAGGTATGAGCAAGTATTCTCATCTCACCTTCCCTTTTTGACTCCTATAGTTGAGCTTGCTAGATTTTGGTCTAGTTTCAATTTTCAATACAATGCATTCAAATATGGATGATTGGCATGGCATCATGATTTGTGATCTTGATAAGAAATTCTTTTACCAAGTATAGTATTTAGTTGATCTTGCTAGATTTCTGTCCACATTTTTCAGTTCCAATTTTGTGATGTAAAGATTCCGGCTAAAAGCATACAAGTACTGTAATGCGCCTCTCTATGAGTGTCTGGTAACCATGTATTTGAATTTGAATGATTGGCATGTTAAAGGAGGATTTGTGATCTTTACTAGAAATTCCAAGGCTTTTGCTTGTAGGAGTTGGCTAGATTAGTGTCATGATGGATTGAACTTAGAGATGATGGATCATACACAAAATTTGTCAACTGTTCATTGAAAGTAGTACCAAAAATAATGTTTGTGAATTTCTGAAGTACATAACCAATGCAATATGTTGTCTTCTTTCTAATCAATATGTTCATGTGTGCAGAGGAAGGTTATAATTGGTCAGGCTCAAACCAAGAGGCCAAACTTTGAATCTCAGATTGTGTTGGTCAGCTAATGGATTTTAATTAATGGTTTTTTAGGATAACTAGCAAATTAGTTGACTTCTGTTTGTTACCATCAGGTCCAAGCATTAGTATTTTGTAAGGACAAATGAGACATTATATATGTATTGAGTTTATGAAGCCTTATATGTCTAACATTATTGATAAGAGATGAAATTTTATGCACTATTTATTCTTGATAGAAATGATTTAACAATTTAAACATGTTACTTAATTTATTTTATGTTTAAAATAATTATTAGATGCAATGGTTAAGAAACATATTTAAGTGAAAATGAAAATACTTTTCTTTTTACCAAATACTTGAATATAAAAGTCATTTGAACATAATACATTTTTTAGTCATTATACATAACTCACATCACTTTTACATAAAAAGTTACCAAACACTAAGAAAATGATTATTATCAAATGTCAAACTGCTTTCTTTCACAGTTGATTTCTCTCAACAAATCTAACAATGATTATTTTCACAGCGCATCAATGTTAAACTAGTCCTAAGTTTAGTTATCTCATCGCATTTTGTCAAATCTTTCTCAAAATTGGTCACCTAATCAACTTATACTTACAACATATCCATTCATGACACAAAGTAAAGCTTTCATATTTTTCTCAACGAGGCTATGCGTGTGCTGTCATTGATGGACCCTAAATGTAAAACTCTAATTGGATAAAATATGACATTATTTAGCAAATATGTGAGTTTTAGGACTAACATAAGTTGGTCATGTGATGAGTCCAATTTTCTTGTTACCAAATCCCTTGTGTCTCTCTATTTCCTCCTTATTATTGTGACGTGTGGCACACAACTTAACAATAATTTAACTATGTTAACTCTCTTCAAGCTTCAGCCCTTTCTTAAAAAAATAATTAAAATATATTAAAATACATGTTTGACCGTGGTGTTTGTTGCTATATTAAAATACATGTAAAGATTATGGCTAAAATACATGAAGTAAAGAAATAAAATAACAGCACACGACCCCAGCGGCGGCAACCCCTTATCCTCCACAACCCAACCCCAGCATCAACCTCTCCACCTCCGATGACCACGAAATGAACCCAAAAGAGGCCCACGACCAACCCCTCATGCTCTTCGCCTCTCGCTCAGTCAATCTCAGCAATCATTGTCCTCACTACCCTTCTTCCTCCTCCTTCTCCTCATTCTTCACCCCAAACGATATCGTCAGTCTCCTCGTCTGATGAGGGACATGCATGTCAGCATCACTTGATGGGATTGGGAATTTGGGTTCATTTTGTTCTCTCTAGGTTTCTTCTCTTTCTTTGTTTTTTCTTTGACATTTTGGGTTTTGGATTTCCATTCAATGTGTTATCTTTTCTGGTCATGAAAGTCAAAATTGAATCGGAAAAATAGGGTTGGATTTGTTATCTGTGTATGATTATATGTTTTTTTTACTTGTGAATGTTTGGTTACCTGGATGCGATGTGAATCAGGAAAATTGGGATTGGGTTGTGGAGGATAAGAGGTTGACGCCACTGGGGTTAGGTGGTGGTCGTGTGCTGGGTGGTTGTTGAAGTTCAAAGGTGAGTGCGAGGATTTTATTTTTTTACTTCAACATTATCAGTCAAATATGTACTTTAATTATTTTTTTCAAAAAAAGGCTGAAGCTTGAAGAGAGTTAACAGAGTTAAATTATTGTGAAGTTGTGTCCTAGATGTCATAAAATTAAGGAGGAAACATGAGGGCACAAGGGATTTGGTAACAGAAAAATTGAACTCTCATGTGATTGGGCTAAAGCCTAAACTCATCATGGCCTTGGTGCTTAGGCCAGATTGATGAGTTACAATTCATGGCCTTGGTACAGATCAAGCTAAGGTCATTCTATAGTGAGGATGTCATATATGTATTATAAATGTGGACTTTCATATTACCCATATGATTCATTTGAATAGTAACTTTATTATAGAAATTTGCAATGTGCAATGCAATGTGAATTGTGAGAGTGAGGTGCTTGATTGAAAGGGATCTGAAACGTGGCAGCCTATTATAGGGCCTTGATGAAAGTAGCTCGTCAACGAAGCAACGCCAGCTAAGATTCCAATAATGACCCTTTAGGCTGGTGGAATTAAGCGGAGGGGCGAGGGTTATTACGGGGAAGTATATATAGAAAACGAGGGTAAGAAGATATCCGAACGCAACCTGGCCTCATAAGCTCCCAGATCCTTCCTACCCACACCGACACAAGCTCTCTCTCTTCCTCTCTAAAAATCCCCTCCTCCTCATTCTCTCCTCATCCTTTTAAGCTTCACAATACAAATTTCTTATATAAAAACACACCTCAATTTAAAATCTTCCCGCTTCTCTTAACCCAACACCACCCTTTCTCGCTCGATCGATTTCCCCTGAAATCACCGCAGATCTGTGCTACCCAAAAGGTCCGATTTCTTTTCAAACTTGAAACTTGTAAACAACACAACCCTCGTTCCTGATTTGATCTTTCATGCTTTATCTTCTCCTCAAATAAATCTGGAAGATCGTAACTATTTAAACCCATTTTATATTACTAATGATAATTAAACAATCATCCCTAAATAAGGTTGATCTGATTTTCTCAAACATGAAAGATTTACCCTTTCACAAGAATCACAACTCCTCTTTTTTGCGTGTTTTCATTTGTTGTGTGCGTATTTTTGTTCGATCTTCTCCTTTGTCTTCTTGAAACGAAAAAATTGATAGATTATTATTATTATTATTTATATGTGAAAAAAGAAATTATGTTTAGTTTACCCCTTATTTAAAATGACATATGAGATGTGAGTATGTAGGATATGTCAAATTCGTTGATGTGATTGTGTGTAATTGTGTTATGGTTTATATACAGTGGAAGCGCAAGGTCTCACTCAATACAAAAAATAGAACAAGGGAATGGCAGAACAAGGGTTAGAAGGAAGCCAACCAGTAGATCTCAAGAAGCACCCTTCTGGAATTGTCCCTACTCTCCAGTGAGTCCCAATTCCTTGTTCACAACCTGCTTTCTAATTCATGTTATGGGTTGTCATGCCTAGTTAAGATATGATTCGATTTTCATAACCATTCAAAACTAGTATTTCTTTTAATGCCCTTTCTTGTAGTTACCAATGTTTTATGATTTATAGAGTTTATCCGTGAAAAGTTGAGGACTTTGTGCTACCCACGAAAAGTGATTGTAATTTTCTCTAATTCTGTACTTGGAATTAACATGCTCTCTAGTTTGCGTCTATGCTGCGTGTGAATGCATCCCTCGTAACGTTGTCTTTACTACGGTTACACTTTTTCCTTGTTTCTCCAACAAACCAGTCTTTTGTGTTTCCTCCTTTTTCTGTCTCTACACTTGTTGTGTGTTCATCTCGCGTTAGATTGTTTGTTGTGCTTATGTGCCAATATAAATGTTCATCCATGGAACCGTTGAATTTAAATTACATGATTATGTGTGCTGTATGCCAAATTTTTGGGTCAAGCTCTCTCTGATTATTTATTTCGTGTAACTATGAGCGGTTTGCTCAAATTGCTTCATGCATTTAATAAGTTGACTGTGTTTTTGGCTTAATTATTTTATGCGTTACCTGGAAAACAATAAAGGTGTTGTCTGTTCTCTCAGGAATATTGTCTCCACAGTAAATTTAGACTGCAAATTGGATCTCAAGGCCATTGCACTGCAAGCTCGTAACGCTGAATACAACCCCAAGGCATGTGCCTTTGTTTGTCAAGTACAATAAAGTTCGGGTATTTTTGTAGCTCCTTGGTAGAGCATCTTTGCCTGTTAGTATGGAGCTTCACTAGTTGGGATTTTATAAGTTTAGATGCTAGAGTTGCTATAATATCCATATACACTAAAGAGAATTTTCTTGTTCTAAATTACCTGTTAGATTGCAAATTAATTGTGGTGTACCCTTGCAGCGTTTTGCAGCTGTGATTATGAGAATAAGAGAACCGAAGACGACTGCATTGATATTTGCATCTGGTAAGATGGTAAGTCTCAGTTTAAAACCAAACATCTTGTTCCGTTCCCTTTTCATCGATTCTGCATCAAGTGCTTCATTTCACATGATGGATAGATGGGTTTTTTTAAATGTCTTGTTATGGTGTGTCTCACTCTTTCTATCTAATTGGTAATCCATGCTAATGTGAATGCCGGCACTGTGTCGTATAGGTTTGTACAGGAGCTAAGAGTGAACAACAATCAAAATTGGCAGCACGAAAGGTATTTTTATTACTATCCACATTCAGCGTGTGTGTTTTATGTAGGGACAGTTTGTCCCATATCCATTTTTCTGGCATCTGTTTGAAATTTTGTCCAGAACATTGCCATATTGGTGTTTCTGTTTAAGCTATACAGCTCTTAACACATGCAAATAGCCCTTTAATATATTTGAAATATGCTGGCATCATGACCATGTTAGTAGCGATGTCATGGAAACATAATATTTATACAATCTTACATGAACCTCTTTGTTCTTCAGTATGCTCGAATCATCCAGAAACTCGGTTTTCCAGCTCAGTTCAAGGTACTCTCTCTCTCTCTCTCTCTCTCTCTCACATGCATGCTCTCTGCTACATGCTGTCACTTTATTTACTTAAATCCAGTTTCAATTTTGTGGTGCAAACAGGATTTCAAAATCCAAAATATAGTTGGTTCTTGTGACGTGAAATTTCCCATAAGACTTGAAGGCCTGGCGTATTCCCATGGTGCCTTCTCAAGTGTGAGTTTTCTGGCTGCACCTCTCTCTGTTTTTGTAATCATGTAAAAACTGAATGCCTTTGGACAAAGTTTTTCCCTGTTTATCGTCCAAGGTTGCAGGGAGTGTTTTGTGCTGGCAACAGGCTAAAAACTCCATTTACGAAAGCGTTATCTTTAGAGTTTACTTCTGTCTATGCATTTCTCTCATTGTATAGAGACATGCATCTTAAATATTCATATTTTGTCTGGGAAAAGTGTATGTGCTGTTTATCCAGAAGAATTCCACAAAATCAGTTATACTGATTGTTTTCAATTGTTGTGGGGTCAGTATGAACCAGAACTGTTCCCTGGCTTGATTTATCGGATGAAACAACCGAAGATTGTGCTTCTGATTTTTGTGTCTGGAAAAATAGTTCTTACAGGGGCGAAGGTGATAATTAGCGACGATTCTTTTGAATTTTCAATTTTTTTTCGGTTTTATATGATATTATCTTGGAACATCATCTGAAGAGCATTACCATTTCAATGCTTCAGGTAAGAGGTGAGACATATGAAGCCTTTGAGAACATTTACCCAGTTCTTACAGAATTCAGGAAAAATCAGCAATGGTATGGCACTAAACTGTTTAATTATGTTAAGATATTTCATTGCCTTGTGTTAAGTTATTTTTTTCCAATTAAAGTTCTGGTACAAACACCAATCATGTTTTATAGGCATCGTTTTATACGGTTAGCGATTCATTTTGAACTTTTCTGGCCTGATTATTACAACTCATGTCAATTTATCTTAAAATTGACTTTTCAGATTATTTGTGGGAAGCACACAGCAGTTGTATCCGTGGGGCGGAATACTTGGCACTAGGACAGTTGGGCCTGGATTGAATTGTAAATAAGGGGATTGGGCATGGCTTGACTGGTGGATGATTATATTTAAGACTTATTTTTGGGTTACATAAGAGACGCGTGTAATTCTGCTTTCTTTGTTTTGTTTACTAATATCAGAGTAACACATGGTCTTGAACAAAATACAAAGTAAAAATGTACGTTTTAACACAATTGGAAGCAATGAAACAATGTCTCTATCGTTTTTGTTTTTGAAAAAACTGTCCACAAGGGATTGGGATTTGCTTGATTAGAACCAATGACTATATTGACAATTTCAAGACCATTAATAAGTGTGAGGGTTGAAAGTTATGATTGTAAATTGGTCCACAGGCAGGCCAATAGAGATTCATACAATCTTTGGTGGACCGTGTAATAGTCTACAATCTTTGGTGAAAAACAACCATCAGCTTCCTCTGCGAGGATGATGCTGCTTGTTTTCGGAGGCTCCAATATCCGGCCGCTATTTGCTGCCATCAACGTTGTCAGAGTCAGCATCTCTATTCGCAGAGCCAAGCCTGAAAGGAACTTTTTTTATTTTCTATGTAATTTTCACATTAATAATGTGTTCACTTCACTGATTGATCATAAGGACTGGTAATTAAAGGGTTTGGGAAAGCAAGTACGTTATTGAGGAATCATTATAGCTTTTTAACGATGAAAAATATATTATTGCTGGTTTCTTTTAAATATCGGAATGGATTGAGTGAAGGAGTGAAGACATCGTAATACATTATTTCCATACTCCATCATACGGGTGCAAGGTGATAATGGAGGCAGATGGCACCTACACTAGGAAAGCAAACTAGAGAGAGAAGATAGAAGCAGACTTGCTTTTACACTAGTAATTTACAGTTGATTTGATTGCATCCAATATCTGCATTCAACGAAGAAAACAAAAACCAGTATAAGCAGAGTTGGCCGGTATCAAAAGAAAACATCGTAGTAGCAAAGATTGTAGATAACTAACCTTGTTCTTGTTGGGCATATAGAAGGGCTCAAATACAAGAGGAAATGGGGTATCCAGACCACACACTCTCGCAACAGGTGCTTCCAACTACACAAAAGTTCAAAAGATCAAGTTATCCTCTAAGAGCTTAAGAGCAAACCACTGAAATATCTAAATAGAAAAGAGCGGCGAAGACTGGTGCTTGCCCTTAGGAAGCAACGTTCGACAATTGAAGCAGATATTTCAGCACCAAATCCTCCAGTAACTGGAGCTTCATGACTAATCTGAAAAAAGGACATTGGATTCATCACTAAGAGTGCACCAACCGATTTTCAGGAAGTGTGTTCTGTATACACATATCATACTTACAAGAAGCCTTCCAGTCTTTCTGACAGAGGCCTCCACTGTGTCCTTATCCCAAGGTAAAAGAGTTCGCAGGTCTATCAGTTCACAAGAAATTCCGTCCTGAAAATTTTCACTAGTCAAATGGCATTTACACTGTCGTCTACTCTTGTACCATTATATGAACCATTCCCACATAAAATGGACCATACCAAATCAAATATAGTGATTTTACAGAGCAGAAGTGGAATACTATTTTCTAGCAGTGAGGAAAACTTACTTTTTCAGAATCCTTACAGGCCTGTTCCATTATAGATAACTGAGCTCCCCAACCAACAAGTGTTATATCGTTGCCCTCTCGAATTATCTGAGTACCGCAGTTCCAATTTTCAAGTATGAAGTTCCTTTGATTATATTAAAACCATGACTGCAATCATCATTCTTTTATTAAACATTCAAAACTTGGACTACAATGAAGCTAGTGTACCTCTGCCTCTGATAAAGGCAACATGTAATCATGCTCAGGAACCTCTTCTACTGATAATCTGTATAGCCACTGAAAACCAGGGTTTTTGTACAATCCCAAATCAAAATTTCTTGTCAAATACAATTTTTGCTAATGGATAAATTAATTTATTCAAAAACTAAAACTAAACTACCTTTGGTTCAAAAAACACAACAGGGTTTGGATCGCGTATGCAGGAAAGCAATAAGCCTTTTGCTTGCCGTGGGCTTCGAGGGATGACCACCTATATAAAAAGTTAGTACTCTTTAGATTATCTAACTGGCCTTTCCCGGGCAGCTAGAAAAAAAGTGAGAACGATAATCCTATTTCCTCTAGAGAACCTCACAGCACTGACTATTGTGAGACTAAACACGGAAAATCACTTCCAAAAATGGATGTATGCAGCTACTATCTCAAGTTACAAGCCGCTAAGCAGAACAAACTTTCAAGAGTGTGATAGAACTTTCCAACTTGATGAATGATATCACATTTCTGACTTGATTGAGACCATTTTGAAGTTTTTGTTCCAGTCGTCTCCTTGTAATGCGACTATTTAAACCAATATTGGAGGAAATGCCGGACACGAATGATTCATGTAGTAGGATATCTGAAAGATGGGTTTCAATTTTTTGCTTTCAAGTTTGCAACGGAAAGTTTAACCCCCAGGCCCCAAAACATTTGAAAGCAAGAAGACATACTTTGATACCAGGGGCATGACAGAAGAAAGCTTCAGGAGATTGTGAATGATAATGTCCACCATGGCCCACAGCTCCATAGGGGGATCGTATTGTTAAACCTAGGGAGTAATTAAAAACATCAGCTGCACTCTACTGGAAAGAAACCTCATCATGCACAATAATATGTTGGGTTGGGGGGAAGAAGAAAAGTATGCTTCCCACATAATTGAAAAAAGAAGTGAAGTTTCACCTCCACAATTAAATTGATTTCCACTTCGGTATCTGAACTTCGCAGCTTCATTGACAATCTACAAAGTTAAGAGTTATCCAATTAATTATCATTCGTGAAGCTATGACAGAACTCAGCACTGGAAGGGATGCATGCCTGATCAAAAGCAGGAAAAATATAATCTGCGAACTGGATTTCTGCTACAGCTCGATTACCCTATCATGTAAGATGAAACCAAATGTAGTGAGGCTCATGGCTATTAGATAAAAATATAAATTGAACTGAGTATGATTTTAAAGCTCATGCATAAGACTTAAATCCTCAAACTTACCATAGCAGCTAGACCAATGCCAAATCCCACAATGCCCTGAGTATAAAGACAAGTAACAATGGGGGTTATCAAATGTGCTTTTTAGCTTATTTCATTACAAATGGTAAGGATTTCTAAGTTTCTCTTATGACTTAGAGGTGTATGTTTATTCCAATGAAAGCAGTAGCCAGGCTGTGACAGAAAGATACCTGTTCACAGAGAGGGGTATTAAAAACCCTTTGTTTACCAAATCGATCAGCTAAGCCTGTTGTGCAACGAAAGACCCCACCAAAGCTCACATCTTCTCCAAATACATAAGCACTGTGTGAAAATGAAAAGAATTATTTGGTTAATCCATAGGAACATAAGCATACCACGGTAACTGGTAAATCACTTTAGTAAAAGCACATCGTCGTTAGATCTTACTACAAATCAAGTCATACATATTGCAGGGTCCAACATTAGCTTCAGATACAATAACACTAGCGTGTCAAAATCTAGCATGCACGTACGTGATTACAAACTAACTCACTAGAATGAGTTACTTTTAAATGGCATTAGCAAAACACTAGAACTTGTTCTGAGTTTGAATTAAATATTTGGTACTGAAAAAGAGAAAAGCTGTATTCAAGCCAATTTAAGAACCATTACAATTAACTGAGTTGAATAGTTTGTTCTGTAGCAACAAAAGACCAACATAAACAATGACTCATTATCTCAGTTAATTTCTTAGTCACAATTTCACAAAGCTCATTCTGCCGGAGGTTTGTGTAAGAGGGTTTGTGAAATTGTGAGGCACTCAGTCAAATTAAAGCATAAAGGTAAGCTAAATGCGTTTTTTCTTTTTTCTCTACTTTACAGCTGTGAATTTTACAGTGCAAAGATTTAGAACAATGCAAGACACGTAAGCAAAGTTCACTGACAGTTTTACAACTCTTGTTATAGTATCTGTCTTGCCTACAGAAATATATATGTATGTGTGTGTGTGTGTGTGTATTTCCCTTGTGAATTGTATAATTGTTACAGGTGATAGAGAGACGAAATCATCATCTGAGAAGAAGGAAGAAGAAAAGCAAAAAGAATAGCCTTGACTGACTAAATGGCACCAATAGTTGAGTGCAAAACAAACCCTATTCGGGAAACAAACAGAACACTGCATATATTCGCTCTAAACTATGAAGTAGAACGGAAAAATTAAAACTTTTGAAGAAAATATGATGCGAGTGTTCCCAGAAAGTGAAAAACAATAAATAAAGAAATAGAAAGATGAATGGAAGAAAGGCATATGATTATGATATGCGGTACCGTGGATCAGTTTCCAAGGCGATGTGGAGCGCTTGGTTGATGGCAGAGTAGAGGTTCAATGATTTCCCACTCGCAATTTGCTGAACCATCATTTCATCACAAGAGGAGGAGGAGGAGGTTGAAAATGGCCTCCTACCATTACCACCAACCCATTTGACCAATCTTCCAAACCTCCTCAGGCCCATTTCGTTTCGAGTTTTAAACAATCACTCAAAAAATAACAAACAAACAGAGAACTCTCTCTCCCTCTCTCTCAGATATGAGAAGTGAGCATATGTACTTACACTTGATGTAATGCCAATCCTACTAGTTTCCTCTAAAGAGAGAGAGAAAGTGTTGATCTTATCTCTTGATTTGTCATTTAACCATCATCATGTCATTGTTCAGATTTGGTATCCTTTCTTATTATTTTATAACTAGCATATCCGCACGCGCTTTATGCATGCAGAAGATTTTTTTAAAAGAAATTTAAATTTATTTTAGAATTAAAAAAGATAATAAATAGTTGTCTTCCATAAAATAAGATCAATTATTTGATTTTTCTTTTAATTTTAATTTTTTAAATATAAAAAAATATAAATTTATTATATTATTCTTATTTAATTAATAATTAAATTCTTAATGTTTACATTAACTAATGACATTTTCTGTTATTTTGAATGTTTTACTATTATCTACCTTTTACTTTATATATATAGATAATAATACAATAATGCTACATGCATTACTACTACTAGTGCTACATGTGTTGAGTCACGTTCAAATTCTTATTTGGCCGTTGAATTGCATTCATTAAATATGTTAGTAGTGTTTTAGATGCAATCCAACGATCGAGATTAAACATATGTAACTAATCATTAACTTAAATACTTAGGGCCAATTTAACATTGCTGTGCTGTGAAAATAATCGTTGTCAGATTTGCTGTGAGAGAAAGTAGTTTGGTATTTGATAAACTTTTTGTTAAAAGTATTGTTGATACTGATTCCTACATAACCAGAAAATGATTCCAGCATAATCATTAAACTTAGCTCCTCTTGGAAACTGATCCATGTATAATCAAAAAATGAAAGCACATCATTAACTATTTTCCCTTATAACTTTCTCTCATAACAATTTTTAACAATAAGTGATTTTCTCATAGTTTACCAAATGTTGAGTAGGTGGCTTCATGCTTATATATTTTCAACATTGTTTGCTAGGACGGTTCTCAAAGAAGAATCTGAAAAATGATGTATATATGGTTAGCTAAACTGACTACTCAAGCATCGTGTTTATTGATTTTGTAAGACACAATTGGATGTCAAAACGGTTTTCGATTTGTCTAATTTTTTTATAAGGATGATCTATGAATTTAGACCTAAAAAATGGATGGTTTGGGTCATTGGGAAAAAAATTGTAGGGTACCCTAATGGGCATCCCTCAAATAAAATTATTTTGAGGGATCCTCGATAGGAGACTATATATATATATATATATATATATATATTCACATTGCGTTTCCATGTTCCATGCTATGGGGCATGGTCATGATAAAATTCAGCTACCGCCAACAACTCGGGCAGTGTTTCTCAAGTTATACAGATTTTGACATCGAAGTCGCACAATTTGTAATACTCAGCAGAAAGTAAAAGAATCAAATTAATTTTGATACACATTCCATATAAGTAATGTAATTAATTAAATTTTTTTTTTTTTTTTTGTCGAATGAACAATTAGAAACGTAATGCAATGGATTTATTTCACATGTTTTTTATTAGAACCCATTAATGGTAGTAGACAAATATTGGTAAACATTGCTCCTAAATATCATGCAACTTACAATTGACCATAAGAGGTTTTGTATTATGGTAAGACTAGGGTGTAGGAGAGGGAGGGAGAGAGAGAGAGAGAGAGAGAGAGTTGTATAATGAATTGCTACCAAACTGAATTAATTACTTTATGGGCGTCCCAGTCAACCCTAGTATTTTATAGGCTTCTTTCTTGCCAATGCTATTGGCATCCTTTGTACAGCAGAGCTCACACGAGGTATGGCCAAGGAAACAGCCAACTTGGCCAGCCATACTGGTCCATTAATTTACGCCCTACTTTAATGGACAATGACCAAAAGGACAAGTAGCATTATAGCAGCAGCCGCTGCACTTTTCGACCAGTTGTTTGTCTAGTCTAGGGTTAGATTAAATGGCTTGGAAAAGAAAAACAAGATATTAACTTTATATAAAAAAAAGGATTCAGCCAAAAGAAAAGGAACGTTTATAACAAGGCATCTCCTTTGTTTTTTACCACTAAAGTCTAAACAAAACATAATTTTATAAGCACAACCAACAACAGACAATAAAAATGGAAAAAGTAAATTCTTAAACTGACTATATTGCAATATTTTCCCACCTTGCTTCTAGCTCACATACAAATACAAAAGCAAACCTGCTCCGCAATGGAGATGTGATCTAGATTTACAAGACGGGAAATAACAAAACAAGTAAAAGGCAATGGTAAAGAAAATTAAAACCCAAAAAAAAAAACATATCTGATATTAAGCACCACTGAAAGAGAAACCCTAAACCCAAAATCCTAGGCAACCAAAACCTGTTAGGAGCTTCTGCAGAACAGCTGTAAATAGACCCAAAAGAAAACTGTGGAGGGGGTGGTTGGGGCGGAACATAGATTACTCAGAACCCTAGCCTGCCTCAAGATACATGAAATTCTAGAGATTTGACTTGCCACTCAACGAATTATTGACTATTCTCTAGCAAAGCAAGTCAACAGTCATCAGAGCGGCGGTCCAAGAAGTAGGCACAATTGGCAAGTAGTTTCTAGTAGCTCTCATATATTCATCCACAGCAACAAACTTCCAATGCAACCTGGACCGCCATTATGCAAGGCAAAGGCTAGCAACCGTTCGCAACCCCATTAGCTACAACCCTCTTCTCTGACACAACTGGCTTAGCACCCTTTGGGGCATCTCCAGCTGCAATCAATCCATTTTCTGCAAGTTTCGCCTCTTCAATTGCATGCACTGCTGGAATAGATTCTTTGGTCAAATCAGAGGGAACCTCTGATGAATTTTGAGTTTTCAGTTGCCCATTTGCTACCTCTTTCTTCTCATCAATGGCTTTTCCTTCCCATACCTGCTTTGGTATTTTCAAAAATAAGGACAAATGTCAGGTATTTAGAACTGTTAAACATTTGTCACAATATATAGAAAATAGATTAACAACTTTAAAACTGTTTCAGATCGATAGAAAAGGCAGAGTCTTGACCTGTTTCTGAAACTGCTGTTGCTTAGCCTTCTTCTCCTGAATTGTCTTCTGGCGAGACTCATAAAACCCAAAGTCATCCAAGATGCATGTTTTGCTTAAATGTTCCTTGAAAATTTTAATCATTTTAAGGCCCGGCTCCAATTTGACCTACACAAACCCATAAGATTAATATTCAAAGGGGAAGAACAAAGAAGATCAAGGCAAAAAATCTGTAGGATGTAAAATTACCTCCTGAGTGTCCCTGCTGTTGGTCACAGGTTTGTTCTCATTATTCTCAAGAGTAATGTGCTTCAACAAACTGTTGGGAACATCTTTAACAATATGCCACTTGACAGGGAAACAGCCATTCCACTTGTCTTGCTGCCAGTACTCTAGATTCTTGTTAAAATCAACAGGTCCCAACATCTCTGCAAGGCCTACAAATTGTCCACTGGTATTGACCTGCAAGGAAAACAAAAAAATTACAACACATCCAAAAGTACTTTTGAACTATAACCCTCTCAATGCCTAGAAACAAAAGACTCACCGAGAATAAAAGAAATACAGGACAGCCACCAGATTTCTCCTGAGCCTCCTGGTATGCAGCATGAAGCTTCTTGTTGCCATTTGGCGTGCTGGCCCAAACATTATACTTAATGCTCTTATGAACATCATCCTCACTGTATGACTTAATGATGAAGAATTTGGCATCAATATAATCCTCGGGAAAATCAGCTTTATTGTATTGTTCTCGGTCTGGGACACTTGTTTTATCCTTTTCCTCATCATTATTAAGATTTGTTGGCACCTGCCCCTTGATCGCTAATGCATTAGGCACAAAACCTTTTTGATTCTTGGAGCTCTTTGCCCGAGGTCCCCTGTTGAGTTCATTCAAACCATCCATATTCTCATTACCATATCCATAGTATCCGCCATTTCTTCCCCTGGGTTTGTACTTGCTGTCAACAGCCAGCCATGTGCGTCCACTGGTTCGTGAATCATAACCATGAGATCCAAAGCCCATACCAGATCTAACTGTGTTTCCATACTGACCATAAAGTTTGTTGGGGTACATCCTATTTATAAACCCTTGAGCTGTACCCATTCCAGACAATGGCCTTGGGTGGTGCAAACCCTGTGAAATCAATGAAATAAAATTCATGAGGGTGGACATATCTAAAATAACATTCGCAGTTGAAACATTTAAATTAAATATCAAAATCACCAGTTAAAGGAAATCCAAGTCAAGTCTTCCAACCAATAACAAGATTCCAATTGTATAAAACAAGGATAGGCCCAACCTACAGGTTGAGCCCACTGATTCTCCCCTGCCTTAGATGTTTTCACACCAAAAGGTTAGAGGTTTGATATATGGACAAGGCCATAATTGAACAATCATGTCATACAACACAGTTGACATTTCCACATATCCACTGGTGGCCGGAAATAGGGCAGTCTCCATATGAGGTGACCGTCTACATGTAAACTTCCACACATTGAAATTTACAAAAACAAATCAGGAAAAAATAAACATACCATGAAGTGAGAATTTGGACGGTAATTCTGATTCCTTGCAGATGGAATGTTATTGCCATTTGAGATTGAAGAAGTAATTGTTGTACTTGTAACAGGTCTAGGCTGCCCATCCGAAAAAAGTGGGGCATCCAACCACGGAAGGGGAGAACGTAACCCGTCAAACCCATATCTCGGGTCCTGGTATCCAGGAGTAGGAACACGTCCTGGCATAGCACCCCTTCCATATGAACCATTGGAGTTGAAAGATGAGTTTTGATATGTTGATAAGGGAGCTGAAACATTATTTCCTTTCACACTTCCACCATTTGCAATGCCGTTAGAAATCCCATTAGCTGTTTCCACAGGCAGAGGCTTATGGTCAGCAGCTACAGAGGTGGATACCTCACTTTGCGGGGCAGCAGGGCTGGGGGTATATGGTCCACTGGTTGGAGTCAGAGGCTGGAAATAGGGAGGATATTGGTAGTGCTGAGGCCCATATAACTGACCATCATTTCCCATAGTTGGAACTGGGGAACCTGCCGGTGAATATGGACCATATGGTGCATACCCATACCCATGGTGGTATAAAAGAGACCCATTATCCCCATAAACTCCCTAAAACAAACAAGCAGATTTAACATAAAGTTAAAACAATGAGATTTAGTCATGTGAGACACAAAATAAAACCAAATCATGAATTATTACCCAAAAAGTGAAAGAAGAAAAAAAAAACTTACAGAAGTCATCTCAACTCCCTCAGGATTTACATATCTCGAGTAGTCATCCCACTCGTTGCCAGTCCCATCATAGCCTATAAGAAATTCACAGAACCATCCATATCATATACATAAAATTTCACGGGGAATTTAACAATCCACCACTAAACCAATCTCCAGTTGAGGGTTCTACGTCAATTTACCTCCATAGTAATAGGCAGACGGATAAGCATTCGGGAGATAGCATAGAGATGGATCCATGAAATCAGGTAACAATGGAGTCACGGAGCGCTCTGATTGGATCTGACCATTCGCAGCATTTCCAGAATCAATAGACCCATATTGATTAACAGAAGGCTGCATTGAGAAAGCAACTAACCTTAGAATCACATATCAGATTAAATAATTGAATGTTTCAGTATGCAGTTTGAGAATGCTTTTTCAAGTTCCACTTAAATTCAGCAAATAACCATATTTTCTTTGATTCCCAGAAAATTAGCAGTTCGAAATGTATGGTACCTTCTTGGTTGGCTCAGGAATTTCCAGGGTCTTGGTTTGAGAATCTAATGACAACTTCTGTAGCAAATCTGCTGCTTCTAAAGAAAGCAAACGGTGAAGGAAATACATACTTTTGTAATAGACATATACAATCAACAAACAAAAACAACACGTGAATCCAGTGAGCATAGTTTGAATTTGACATGAGGGTAAAAACTCCATTAATGAAATCACTCCAACACAAGTTATAACCAATTCATGAAAATCGTCTAATATGAAACTGTCAATTCAACCAGGCCTAAACAAACTATACTCATGAAACAAACCAAAAAGAAATTGTCAAAGTCCAGGCATACGAATTTTTAAAATAACAGGGACTTCTATTTCTACACACAGAACCATGAATTTCCAGACGCGGACCACAAATCAAGCCTAAAACACCTTAACACCAAAAGAAAGCGTCACAAACAAAGAGCTAAGCAAACATCATAAAAGAGGCTTACTGCGATCTACATGTTAAGCATAAACCAATAACAACAAAGACAGAGAAGATCCAGTTTGATCCAAAACAAATCAAAGAAGAACAGATCTTAATAAGGAAAACCAAAAACAAAGAATACCCAGATGGTTAAAATTATAAGGATACGATCCGCAGGAGGAGCAACGGTGGCCATGGCCGTGAATTGATAGCTAGATCTTCTACTTATCCGAAGTATTACTAAAACACCCTAAATCTCAGAGAAAGGTAATTGGGGTTTTAGCCAACGGAGAGAGAAATCCTGAGGCTAAAAGAGAGAGATAGACCGAGTGGGAGAAGAGGGAACAACGGGTCTCACAGCCGCCAAGGGTTTGGGTTTTGGAAAGAGAGGGTTTTGTTCATCCAAAAGCGGTGATTCAAATAGCACCACGGCTCTTCTTCAATACTCTCATTTAATCACCTGCGGGTCACTTTGTGAGCTCATCGAGCCTCTCCTATTGGGCCATAATTCCACGTGGCGGAAACTAAATGGGCTTAAGGATATTCTTTTTGGTCTTTTCGGTCAATGTGAATTCTGATTGGCCCGGTGACACTCCTTTTACATTGCTGGTTGTACCCATTATGAGGAGTTTGGAAACCCTAATTACAAAAGGACATCGATGTCCCCATCCCACCCGGGCATGTGGTAACAGTGCTTTGGGCTCTATGCTTTTTACTTGGGGATGACTTTTCGTGTTTGTGGGCATTTTGGGGCTTTCACTGTAAACAACCGAATTTTCCAAGGATTGTAATTTGCATCAATGAAAGAATAAATAACCACTGTGATTTTTACTGAAGTAGATACTAACGCCCATTCTTGTACTCTATATTATGAGTTGTGAAATTAAAATAGGGGTCATGTAATATCACTAATTTTAATCACCCTCAAAATTTGTATTAGGTCAGAATATGAGAAAATACCATGGAAGAATAATTAAAAACCGCAGTGACTACCCATTTATGTCAACCACTATAAATAGCAAATTTTAATTTACACACTAAGTAACATAAATCAAAATTATTTCAAGCCATCAAAGAGCTAAAAGCACTTTTGACACACACTCAAAACCTATTTATAAACACACCCTAATTCCTTTTGCGTGTTGGTTGCAAAGTTGTGTTAGTCCCACTTTGATTGCTTAATAGGTTGATAAGATTTATGGAATAGTGGCAACCAAAAACGCTTCTAATATCGTTTCTAAAAAAGTTTAAATAGTAAGTACTTGCTAGTTTTTTCATAAACACTCCTAAATGTTTTTCCAGTAAGCATTAGTCTATGGCGATTTTGCTAGAAACGTTTATGAATTAAGTATTCCTAAAAAAATAATTTCAAACGAGGCCTAGTGCTTAAAAGAGATTAAATTATATTAGGATAAACGAGATACCTATATATATTTTATATTCAACAACTGGTCATGTAAGATTTGAACTTATACCTTACTGATCATTAGTACCACCCTAGTTAGCTCCGTCTTCTAAGTTTAAAAAGAAAAAATGTTATAATCTTCGTCACATAGCTTGAATTCCTCAGCGTTAAGGTAAAACTTGACAACAATCAACCAAATACCCAATGGTCCCAAATTAATGGCATATTAGGTCAAACCTTAAGGAGACTCAGAGCCCAAACACCATCATAGAATATAAACATCAATAACACTTTTTAATTTTTTTTTTTTAGAAAATACAGAGAATGAAAGAACATGAATGTCAATTAAATTTTTGTGAAATCAAATCGCAGTGAAGACTAAATTTGTTTACCTTTTGATCATTTATGTCAATTAGTACCACAAACATATAAATTTGTAGTGAATTTTAATTTATTTATTGGAACTAAAGAGACGAAAGTGAATTTTAGTCTAAGTAACATAAATTAAATATTATTTCAAGTACATTTGGGAGTGTTTCTGAAAGAGCTAAAAGCATTTTTGATTATGTTCAGCACAAAAATTTAGAAGTATTTTTGCTAGATAAGTAGTCCCAAACACACCCCTAGTTATTCGAATATGGGGGCATCATAATCACCTTTTATACATTATGACACACTTTTAGATCATTAATGTGATGCTAATTCCTTTTGCGTGTTGGTTGCACAAGTATGTGTTAGTCCCACTTTCGATTGCTTAATAGGTTGATAAGATTTATGGAATAGCTAAACCATTTTATGGTAACCAAAAACGTTTCTAATATCATTTGCTAAAAAAGTTTAGAAGTGCTTTCTAGAGAAGCACTTGCTATGTGTTTCTTCATGAAGCACTCCTAAATGTTTTTCCAGTAAGCAATTAGATTTCTTATGAAAATTCAACATCTTTATAATAAAAGCGATTTTGCTAGAAACGTTTAGAATCTAAGATTCCTAAAAAAATAATTTCAAACGAGCCCTTAGTGCCAAGAGATTATGTTGATATTACAAACACAGGTAAACACGATACCTAAGACTGTTGTTGAAAGATTTGAACTTATAATATGAAAATTTAGCGTTACTGATCATTAGTCTGATTAGTTTCTTTCTAGGTTTAAAAAGAAAAAAATGTTGTGTGTTGAATTCCTCAGTGTTAACTTGATTTTGGCAGGGCATTAATGTAAATGGCTCATGTAACCTTTATAGGAGACTGCGTTTTGTGATTTTCGACAAAGACATGGCATAAAGTTTTATTTATCACTTTGATTTTTTTTTTATAAAGTCAACAGAATGAAAGAACATATGTCAGTAAAAAAACACAGGAGTGTAATGCACATTTGTTTTTTGTGTGTCACATTAGGTGGTTATTGCGTTTTGTGATTTTCTGGGTGATGGAATACAAGGAGTCCAAGGGGTATTGATAGATACAACCAAGGGGCTCCTGACCTTGTGGAGGCCATCAGACCACACTATTTCTCCAAAATCATATCTCCCTTGAGACTCCTTCTTTGGTTTGAGGGTCACATAATATGTGCTTTCCACTTTGAACCATGAGAAGATTAAAACTCTAGGCCATATCACCACCTCAACTCCATCAGGCTCAGAAATGGTACAAAAATAAATGACATTCTTGTTTTTCCCAACATTACGCACATTTCGTTTGATTGTCACAGTAGATTGGAGATTAGAAAATGTGATGGAAGGGTAATTTAAGTTGACATTTGATTGGAGTACTTGTGGACAGCTTATGTCAGTTCCTGAAGGGCAAAGAACAATCTGGCTGATTTGGTCTTCAGTGTAGCCAATATTGCAGAGGAACAGAATGTAATCGCTGGTTTTCATGTCGTAAACGAGCCCTGGATCCATTGCTTTGATGGGGTCAATGTGGCCAGCGCCAGAGTCTAAGGGATCAGAGGCTTTCATAGATCCATCTGCTACAATGCTGTCAAAGGATGTGTCCCTTGTGTATGCTGCATGTGACAAGTTAATTTCAAACATGTACCACGTATATTAAAGTAAATTTAATTTTACCTTGATTATAGTGGTGATAACAACTAATAAGTACTTACCTGTGGTGACGATAGCAGATCGAATGGCTGCAGGAGACCAAGTTGGATGTGCAGATTTGATAAGGGCAACGACCCTGAGACATGAGGGCATGACATTGATGTTCCTGACTGAAAATTCCAGCTAACAGAACGCTTATCGTCAAGCGTCAAAGTGGGAGATGTTTGAGGAGGCCATGCTGCCAATATATTTACCCCTGGAGCACTTATGTCTGGCTGTTCATAATATGACATGGAGATGGATGGAAGGGATCATGAAAATATTGTACATATGTACGTATATATCGGTTATTGAACATAAAATACCTTGAGAATATCAGGTGTGATTGAGCTTGGGCCTCTTGAAGAGAAGTATGCAACTCTAGGGGCTGGTGACTTGCCAATAACAGTTTTACTTGATTCTATCTGCACAACAGGTTTCCTGTGTGGTGGTGTGTATTTCACAGAATCACAGTATTAGGGTTCATTAAGTTTACAAGGAATATAATTAGGATATAAGTAAGTATGATTTCGCCGTAAACAACTTACGTGGGAGATTGAGCAAGATAGTGCTTGATTTTAGTCCCCTGCTCAAGGTTGACATGGACTGAGGGGATGATGTCCACAGCAACCTGCCTTGTCATAGCTTCCACAAAGATCAAAGCTGATGCATTAGCTTTCTTGGCAGCTGCTTCTGCCTCATCAATTTCATAGGGTCCAATGCTAGAGAAGCACAGAATTACTCTCCCCACAGCAAATTTTGATTGTATCCAATTTTCTGGCCTGCAAACCCTGCACTTTTTTTGTTTACTATAAGTACAAAACTCTGTCACTCTCAACTCAACTAAGAAATATATAAACGTTGAGAGAGAGAGAGAGAGAGAGAGAGAGAGAGAGAGAGAGAGTTACCCATTAACAAAATATGTGGTCGCATCTGCCAATTTTCCCTTAATAGGTGTGATGATAAAGCTTTCTCCCTGTACAAATGGAATCTACTGAATGATTTTAAGAAATATACAAATTTATACAAGCTCTGTCAGCCTTGTCAAAATATTAACTACCACTCAGATCAGAGGTTTGGTAAGGAAATGATTATGTTTGTGACCCACTGCTAATTATTCTATCACCACAAAACTCTCAACCATATATTGCCGTACAAAAACTTTCACTTCTTAATTATTGGGGCATAATTAACATGTTGTGATGTCCAATTAGAGAAACACATATAAAAATAATAATTAGTCAATTTGGAAGAGACTTAGAGCTAATAATTAATTAAAATGCATGCATGAATTACCATGACATAGAGCTTATTATCCAAGGTTATCCGGGTTGGAAACATTCTATCAACAGAGGAAGCAGCTACACAAATTCCCCATGGAGCAACATTTGTGACCTGTGATGGATCTGGCCCTTCATTACCTGCAGAGAACACCACAGTAACACCTAATTGCATTGCATGGAATGAACCAATTGCAGCTTCTGATACAAATAGAGGTAACAATGGCGGTTTTGATCCAAACGATGCGGAGATTACATGAACTCTATCATACAAAGCATCATCAAAACCTGCAAGGATGTCTGCTTCAGAGCACTTCCCATCATAATTCCTTCCCCAACAAACTTTGTACACTGCTAGACGAGCCCTTGGTGCTCCTCCCCTGGCAGTTCCCTGCGCCAAACCAAAGAAACTTGCATTGTTTTTCACTATTGAACCCACTGCTGTTGAGGCTGTGTGTGTCCCATGACCTAGAAAATCTCTAGCTGATCGATATTCTGGATTGCCACTCGTGTTTAGTGGCCCGTATTCTTCTTCAAAACCTCTGAGGTAGTAACGAGCACCAATTAGCTTCCTGTTGCATGCTTTTGCTGGCTCAAACATTTCTCCTTTAACACACCTTCCCTTCCAAGTTGAGGGGATAGGCCTCATCCGGGGCTCTTCTCGGAAGCTATCTGATTCGGGCCATATACCTAAATAGATCACCCAAAACACATATATAATACACAAAATAGCTAGCTAGGTTGTCAAAGATATACGACATGTGGAGTCATATCTAGTAATGAAATTAAAAGACCTGTGTCAAATATCCCAACAATAATGTCTTCACCATAGGCTAGTTGCAATGGAGTCCCTGCAGCACTAGTACTGCTACTGCTGCTTAAGGTAAGTCCCAAGAAGTCCCAACTTCTTGTTGTGTGCAACCTCAGTGTCTTGCTTCTAAAAACTGATATCACTTCTTCCATCTCTGCAGTATTTTTCATCTTACAATATTAATTCATGTTTCTTAACCACTAATTTCTTTAACAAAACAGCATAAAAAGCAGAGAAAAAGAAAAAGTTAATCATTAGCTTACTAGCCAAGGTGGTTGCTTGAGATGAATTGAGCTTTGCTGAAAACCCTGAGAAACTGTGCTTGTAGCTATAAAGCATGGATTGCCGAACATCTTCTTCACTAAAGATAATTGAATGCACAGAGAAAAATATATAAGACCTAGCTAAGTGATGTATATATAAGAGAGAGAGAGAGAGAGAGAGAGAGAGAGAGAGAGAGAGAGAGAACCTTGCAAAAACTTTGGAAAGGAGTTGAAGATGATGTTTGGAAGCGAGATGAGGATCATGAACATTATGGCTGTTCCCCAAATAAACTATATACACCTGCATAAACCAAGGAAATTAGAGTAAAGAGGGTTATAATTATGAGAAAGGTGACAAGAAAAAGTGGTGAAACAATTTTGTGAAGAAAAGTTACATGAGGTGTGGAACTTGAGTGAATAAAATAAAGTGAAAGTGCAAGGTATAGGCCCCAAAAACACTGAGAATTAGTAGCCATTGTCTCCTGTGGAAGAATCACATGGCTGGTTGGGGATTAAATAGTGGCCTTCCAAACAATGCTTATAGAGCGTGCGTTCCAAGGCTTTTAAAGCTGCAAGAACACTGACATCTCCTCATCCATGAACCATGATGATTTTTTCTCTTCCAAGCTATCTATATATCATATTTTCCAAATTAAGATGAGGGCATATGCCCCTTTCTACTCTCTCTCTCTCTCTCTCTGAGTCTCTACCTCTGGCCCCAATGTATTTTCACATGCATCTATACGTAGTACTGTACCTATCAACACCTTAGGAGGGATTGCAAACCTCCATCATAGTTACCATGAATGCTGTTCAGCAAAATGCATGTGCCCTTCATCATACTAGCTATAAATATTTTTTCATGCAGTCTCCTTTTCCTTGTAACAAATTAGTAAAAATATGATAACTGCAGCATTACTTTACTTTCAACAATCCTCGAGAAAAGAAAGCGTACATAAGCTCTAGCTATATTCTCTTCCTAGCTAACTATCACTGCATAATATAATTTTCTTTTTTCCAACTTGTCGAAAAAAATAAATCTGAATTAGAAATCCCTGACAGAAAATTAAAATCTAGAGTTATAGTATAGCTGATAAGAAAATAGTTTTACAGGACTAGACACCACCAAGATTAATACCATATTGCTTTTGTGTTTAACTTCTTTTTGAAGGTTGCAACCCTTATTTTTCGGGTTCTTGTCTTTCTATGCTACTGTCTGTAGCCCCTGTAGATTACTCATTTATCCAGCTTTCTAGCTTTTAAAGGTGCATAGAGTGTATGAGTATGGATCAATCAAACCTTATAGACTTGCATATTGATTGCTAGTGTTGCCCCAAGATACGCTTCTCTTTAAGTAGACTAACTTAGGGGTTTGTTGTAATTCACTCTTTTCCATATTTTCTAATGGAAATCTGTATAGACAAACATAGTATTCATACTATTATAATGCCCTAGGATATACATCTATATCTAGAGGATCAAACTTCATAGAGCATGCATGCGATCTATACAATGATCTGACATTATTCAATGGAGATATACTAATCTGACTAGAAGAAGCAAAGTTATGGTTAATCAAAATCATTGCAATTGAAAATGTTTTCCTAACACATTGCGTGAATCGGTTCTAATTCTCTTGCGTGATCGAAGGTTTATAATCAAGAAAATAAGACTTTCGAAGCACGATTTAACCTTCCAAGTTCACATCATTAAGTCTGCTTCCATATAAATGTTAAGAACTTGCTTTATTGATAGGCATCCTCATCCTTAGCAACCTATTATTGCATCTTCATGGCGTCATAATATGATTGATATAAAGCATACATCTAGTTTGCTTTGATTAGCAGGAATTTCAAGTGCTACATAAATATGTTTCTTGTGGCAATAAAAAGTTGCTTAAATTCTATGGTTAATTAAGATCAGTTCACCTTCCAGAACTATAATGTTTGATGTGATAGAAAAAAAAAACTGAAGAAGACATTGCTGCAAAATTAGCATTTCACATTTTCACATGTAAATATGCTTTTGTGTTCCAAAGCAAAAATAGAAAGAAATTTTGGTTATTCATCGTTTTGTACAGAAGCATATATATGAATGTGGCTCACAGTGCAAATAAGCTTGTAGATAAGCATGAAAGTGATTCAATAATGGAAAAGAGATATCATCTTCTTTCCAGATAGAGAGAAGTTGATATGTAGAGTTCTATCAAGGTTAGGTTTGAGATGTTCTCTCTAGAGCCACTTAACCTAGCAGTTCTTTTATACATTTTCATTGTATAAACACAACTTTGAAGTCTCTCCAGACTCCAACCTCTGTGTTTGTCTGAACTCAGGCAGGTATAGAATTAATCAAAGGCAAGTGCAGATGAGTCTTTTGAGTTTTAAATCCTGCAAAACAAAACTAAGGAGTTGAAGTTCCCAACCAGCTCTGGACGTCTGGTATAGCTTGCTAGCACAAAGAGGCTGGTGTGCTTTAATTAGCTGCATGGCTTTTAAGGATTGAACAAACAATCCTGAAAATTAATGATGATGATCTAAAATATCAGAAAATGACTCATTTACCCCAGCTCAAGCTTGATAACCATCCAAACTAAACAAATTAGCAAGCTGTTGTGTTTTGCAGAGACGGGACCAATTTGTAATCAAAGCATTCAATTAGGCAACAGGAGCAGATAGATGGAAGTAGTGTGCAATGATTGATTTTGAAATAGTCACAGTATTAGTGAAAAGTTCTTTGTAATTGTAATTTTGGTTTAGAAGCAAGATAGTAAATCTAAATTTACAGCTATCATTCTCTGAGTTCATTATAATTAATGGATATATGTTAATTAGATTATGATTATTAGATATATAAACACATTATTATGAATAGATAAAGACATTGACATTGACTGCACGTGTTGGTAGATGTAGAGCATGAGCATGCGGGAGAAAGCGGTGGTTAGCTTGCTTTCTTCCATCCATGTCAATCTGTGGTCACCATCTTCATCTCCTCCAGACTCCAAAACAGAACAAGAAGGGGCAATATTATATGCACCGTATATGAGATATATAAGATCCTATAGATTTTATATTGTAGAGCATGAGGATGAGGTTGGATTGGACCCCACCTTTGACTAACACCTTCCTTTTCACTTTGACTTCTCTCCTTGGCAAACTAGTACAAGCTACTGAAGAAGAACCATCCTCAGAAGAAGAGTTAAATATCAAGCTTTCTCACTGTCATGTCACACACACACAAAAGTTGCAAAGCGATGTAGTTTAGGCGTGCATCAATATCAGCCAGCCTAACATGTATTGTACTAGCTGGCTAATTAACTTGGGAAATTTTAAAAGAGAAGAATCCACCAGAAAACCAAATCTTTCAGCAAGAAAAGTATACGGTTGAAAGCTGTTGTGTTGCTCAGCAGCAGGACCAGTGACTTGAAAGTAAACATGCAACTTCGACAACACGCCTTTATTTACAGCAGCCTTTTTGTACTTACATGTACCTGCACAGTGCTGCACTGCAGAGACATAAAATTCCTTCCATCAACTCCAGATTCAATGCTCTACTGTCTACCTAAAACAAACAAACTGTGATACAAAAGTCAAGCTTATGATAAATTGCTTTCAAACTTTGATACGAAACTGTCATGAAACTATTACCCTTTTATATTCTGAAGATAAATTGATTTAAAAGTGACATCTTTTTAGAGAATGTGCATAAAATTTGGTGACAGTGTTACACACCTCTCATAATTCCTACGTCTTCTATAAGAGGAAGACAAAACAGAGCAATAGATTATCACCAAAAGGAATAGATATAGATTGAGATATAAATGCACATCTTGTCTTTATATCTCAAATGGTGTCAGTGAAGAATTTATTTTGGTCAGTCTTGTGAGCCAAGATTAGAGGACAAAGAAATCATTTTGTTTTATCTTTTTTCCTGATAATGAGGAGAAAGGAATAATTTGCCATGAATAGCAAGGTAAAAAGATATCAGACTAGATGATTTTTTATATGAATATTTCTTCTTCTTTTATTTTGCAAAGAAGCAAACCACTATGTACTTATCTTTTGACCTAAAAATCTTTTTCCCATGATAGTTCGCGGTTTTTCTTGAAGTCTATTAGTACTTGTTTGAGCAAGTTATGGTTAAAAGCCAAATGAAATGAGTGGAAGATATATTTATATAACAAAATATAGTTTATTTATGCTCATGGGAGAAGCTGATTATCCACTATATACTTCAAAAGTGGGTTGGTCTATATATTAATATATGTTCAGATAAATAACTCATTAGAATTTTAATAAGAATGAATGTTAGGTAAGTTATAGTAGCAAGCAACTGACTAGCAGCCTTCCTGCTAGTGTGATACCAAAGAAGGGTGTGAACAAGGGGCCGAAAAAGAAGGCATATGGGCTTAAAGGAAAAGAGAAGAAAGAGAAAATGTATTGGAGAATGATGGAAAAAGATTGGTGGGAATTGAAATCCACCTTATATATGCGCATTGCGCACTGAGAAGAAAGCACCATATATATTTTTGAATCAAAACAAAAATAAAACCCTCCGACTATGTGGGCCCATTTCTGCCATGGCCAAGAACCAGCACCCACCTCAACCCCTCACCCCATCATTACCATCGAGAATTCTCTCTTACTCTTTCTCTCATTCATCAACAATTGTACCATCCACACAAAGTCACAAGAAAACAATTACCCATTCTCTTACTCCTGTATCTTTGTTTTTGGAATTTTCTTTTCTTCTTTTGCTTTTCATTTGGGTCTAATTCATCCTCTGAAAGCCTGACTTAACCTTAGTTATGGTGATGGGTGGCTGGTGAGGAACTGGACTTCGGCTGTTTCTGGTTTTGCTATAATGGGTAACTGTTGGTTCAGGTGGGAGCCTTCAGTTTACAGAGTCTCTTCCAATGCAAAGTCAGGTTGGTCCTCATACATCTTTTTTTCTTTCTTTCTTTCTGTATGTTTCTCTAAATGGGTTTGTCAGTATGCTTCTGTTGCTTTTCTCATTAGATTAGTGAGAGATTGGAGTAGAACCTTAGTTCAAATAATCATGCTCTGTTTCTCTCTGCTTTGGATCCTCATGTATAATTTGTGGATTTGTGTGCTGTTCTTCCTCGTACAAGAAACTCAATACATAAGTCATTAATCAAATTGATTTTGACTATCTTACGAAAAGTTTCATTTTAAGAGTATTTACATAGCGATATGCAAAAAGATCCTTTTACCTTTTCGGACTGAGATATATCGACTGGTCAAAATACAAAACTCTGTGCTTCTGTATTTTTCATTAGTTTTTGCTGTTATTTATGTAGGCAACATGTTTTTGTTGGATTTGTTTTGTAATCCTATATGTTTAGAGGAAAAAACAAATGAACAGAATATACCCTTTCACTTTTTCTCTATGGCCGCTTAAAAAGGTAATAGATTTACCTTTCTTGTTGGAAGTGAATACTCCTCATGCCTTGATTCTTATCTTGATAGTAGAAGTTCACTCTAATGAGTTTCTGAAAGTATATTCTTTTTGGCTCGAAATTAAAATTTTCCCTTTCCTTATACTTTTAGTTATATGCTCTTTACTTTATGAAATTAGTAATCTTTAAGCTTCTTCCCGGTCCATATGACGACTCTCAAAGATTTTCTTTTCTCTCTTGTATAAATTGTGACTAGAGTTACTAACTTGCATAGCAGATTAAATATTTCACATTTTGTTGCTATCAAATATTATGTATCAGTATTTTGTAATCTCTTCATGACTGTAATGGAATTTTCTACCTTTATTGCTGTAGAGAATTGATTTTGGTATGTAAAAAGAATTTCATGTTACCTTCAAAAAGCTGAAAGTGCTCACTCGAATCTGCAAAGAATTTTTGTTCTTGTTCTTTTACTTAGTTCTTTATGTATGATGCATTTTCAAGTTCATCCGGGAAAAAAAGCTTTGACTTTTGCTGCTTGTTGGATTGGATGGTTGGATGTGTGATGTTATACTCTTAACTTTCTTTTCAGAGTCCCCAAAAGACCAGAGCCCCTCAGTGAATCCTAGGGAAGATGATAGTAAGTTACCATCGAATCCTGAAGAGGTTGAGATCCTACGCCGTGATTCAGCTGCAAATCCTTTGATTGCATTCACATTCAGTGAGCTAAAGATAATCACTGGAAATTTTAGGCAAGATCGCATGTTGGGTGGTGGAGGATTTGGAAGTGTGTATAAAGGGTTCATCACTGAGGATTTAAGAGAGGGGATTTCCCCCCTTGCTGTAGCTGTTAAAGTTCATGACGGTGATAACAGTTATCAAGGACACAGAGAATGGCTGGTAAGCTTTGTGTTCTATCTTTTAGCCCATTAAGAATATCAAATGAAAGATACAAACATCAGTTTCATTAAGCGGTTTGTGCATTTCTAGGCAGAAGTCATATTTTTGGGGCAGCTTTCTCATCCAAATTTGGTAAAACTCATTGGATATTGCTGCGAGGATGAACAGCGGGTGCTGATATATGAGTATATGGATCGGGGAAGTGTGGAAAACAATTTATTTTCAAGTAAGTAACCAAGCATTTTATATCCCTAAAAAGAGTTATCTGATTTATATGTAAATGCAGAGAGAATTAGGGACAAAAGATAGATTTTTTTCTTTTCACCTGAAGGGAAAATTGAATGGGATGACAAAAAATAACAATGGAACAGCAATATGATTGACCAGGCACAAAGATTTAAGAAAATGCCTTTTTCATTTTATTTATTCTCCTTGCGTCTGTCTTCTCTCGATGAACCTTTGCACATAATTCTACCCAAGCTGCTGGATGATATCATTATTTGCCTGATGACACTGCAGGGTGTGGAATGAACATCTTAGGACATTAATTCTTTTTGTCATAGGATGCAAAGGCAATTAAAAGAAAGAATGACCATAAAATGGAAAGATAAATTCTGGAATGACAATACATAAGGTGCCACAATTTATTGGTATCTCACTATGATCCGTGAAAGTTGCTTTCAGCTAGAAATGGCCCCTAAAAAAGATGACCTATCCCAAACGGGAATTACAGGACTTCGTCCAATTTCCAATTGTTATGCCAAAGATTGAGTGATTTAAGTTGTTATGAGACGATCAAAATATGAAAATGAAAAGTAAAAGAAATAAAGGAAAGGGACCTGTTTTAAGACAAACCTTATATATTGTGAAATCTGTTAAAAGTGAAGCTGTTAAACATTAATTGGTGAATTTTGTGGGCCTATTATTAACTTAAGACTATCTCACATGCATGTTTGCCTTTTATCAGGAGTGCTGCTTCCTATGCCTTGGTCCATACGGATGAAGATTGCATTTGGTGCAGCTAAAGGACTTGCCTTTCTCCATGAAGCTGAGAAACCTGTCATCTATCGTGATTTTAAGACATCTAATATTCTGTTGGATCTGGTTGGTATACTTCACCTTTTCTTTGAAAGAAAACAAAATTAATTGAACTTATATTGATAATTTGAGAATGTTCAGTACTATGAGGCTTGTGAAATTTGATGGTTTAGATGGTAATGCTATTATATGATCATATGAAAAAATGCATGAAGAACAAAATTACCAAGGGTTAGCTAGTCATGGATGGAGAACAATCTCCAGCTGAGAACGATGTCAGATTCAACTCTTTTTTACACTCAGCTACTACTTAAGTTCACAATGATCATGTCCTAGAGTACCAAATACCAATTACTATATCAGTTGCAATTGTATGAGTTTTATTATTATTCGAGTGGTCAGAAAAATTATCGTGGATTGGTGGGATGAGCTAATTTGAATTACTGCAGCGTAGGTATCATTGCTCTTCTGAGTAATTGCAATTCGCTTGCTAATTCTTACAGTTGCACTTTCTTTGCATATGCAAAACAGGACTACAATGCAAAGCTCTCTGACTTTGGCCTTGCGAAAGATGGACCTGTGGGAGACAAATCTCATGTTTCTACACGCATAATGGGGACATATGGATATGCCGCACCTGAGTATATCTTGACAGGTAAGTCCTATCACAAATTAAGGCACTTTTTTTCTTTTGGCATTCGGAAGGTCTTTGCGAACCAGATAGAGACAAAATCATTCCATTTTGTTCCCCATAACATCCAACGTCAGTGTTTCACTGTTAAACATGGCATTTGAACTCGTGTTGGGAACTAAAGATCATTTGATGGCCTCATATTCTCTTTAAGTGACTTTTGGACTGACATAGTTTACTATCTATCTCTGTGTGCAGGCCATCTAACTCCCAGAAGTGATGTTTATAGCTTTGGTGTTGTTCTTCTCGAACTGCTGACTGGAAGAAAATCTTTAGACAAGTCACGACCAGCCCGGGAACAAAACCTTACTGATTGGGCTCTCCCCATGCTCAAAGAGAAGAAGAAATTGCTCAACATCATTGATCCGAGACTAGAAGGAGATTATCCTATTAAAGGAGTTCATAAGGCAGCCATGCTAGTTTATCATTGCTTGAACCGAAACCCAAAAGCAAGGCCTCTAATGCGAGACATTGTAGACTCTTTGGAACCTCTGCAGGTCCCTGAGGAAGTTTCTGCTGAAAAAACTATAATAGAGGTTAGCCAGTTTCCGAATGCTGAAACTAAAACGAAAGAAGATTCACTGTAATGTGTCTTTGGTTTGTTTAGAAAGAGAGTTTTTTGTTGTTGTTGCATTAATAGCTTCTTTTGTGTGTATCTGAGAAGAGATACAGCTTCCTTTTTCTTGTATTTCTTTCTTTCCTTTTTAATCATTGGTTAAACATGGTTTTGTGATGATAACTTGTAACTGGATTATTGTAATTGTAACTTGGCGTAAATATCAATATAAAGGCAATATTCTCTTGTTGATGATATATACTGTGATTGGTACTTCTCTCCTTTTCAGACATGTATGGAGTTTGATCTACAAGGCTAGTAATGTCATTAATTATTCTGATTCTCATTGGATGCATAGAATCAGATCAGTCTTTAGAGAAGATATTTATGTCTATCATCTTCAATACAGACGACAAGTCCACAGAAAGAGCATTTGATGAATGGGCTTGGCTGTTAGATTTCCTTCCAGCCCTTCCTGGATGGTGATTGAGCCCCGTCTCACTTCTTCATTTGTGATAAATAATAAAAACATTTCCAACAGCCTCTTTAACAACTTTGGAATGTTAAAGGTGTGTTGGGGGTTAAAATAGGTAAGTCTGTTCTTTATTAACACTCGTTGCTTCTAAAGTCAAGTTAAAAACCTTTAAGAACCGTGCTCATTCTCTTTCTTGTAAATTGATGTTGATTTTTTTTGTTACAACCAAAGTCTATGGGTTAGAAGGAGCCCACCAACCAAATCGGGCCGACATCCGGCGTAATCTATCATCATTCTAAATACGAGCCCGAAGAAGTTGGAAAGACATCAAAACAACCCTATCAATTTCCCAACCAAAGAAAACCAAACCCAAATGGGCCAGTGCCCAACTCTAAATTGCAAATGTGCAATGATTTGAGCCCAATCCCAATTCCCAAGTAATTCGGAAATCGTAGGAGAGAAAATGCCTATGAGAAAAAAGGAAAAAAGGTTCTGGAGTGTTCGGAAGTAGGACAAAGGAAAGGGTCCAACGGTCCAGATTGAGTTTGAGTCTGGAAGCTTCAAGAGCTCAAGGGCGGGCAGTGGAGTGGGTATCAACTCTATTCTTATGAATCCCTAGAGGTAAACCTAACTCCATCTATCCATCCATCCATCAGTCGCCAACATACTATAACCGTATAAAGTTGCATTTCACACCCTCACTCTCTCGTCTCTCTCCTTCGGCGTTTCTTATCCAAAAACCCCACTAAACCCAAACCAGAGCTGCTGCTTCTTCTCAACCTAAATCTACCCACTCTTCATCCACTCTACTGTTTGGTTGTAAGGTAAGTCCTCTTCAATCTCTCTCTCTCTCTAAGCTCTGTTGCCTATTTTGCTGATATAACTACGCAAGTCTTTATCCTCTCGTTATGGCGCTTTTGAGAGGTGGCTTGCCATACCCCTCTGGGCTGAAGCTTCCGGCCAACTGAAGCTTAGGATTGTGTGTTTAATCTTGACTTTTTCAATTTATTTTTGCAGCTTGTGTTTGTTCTCTGCGTTGTGTTTCCTCGTTTTAATGAATTCATCTTGATAATACAGTTAAAATTAAATGAAATGAAAGAAAAAAGAGGACCCCATTTGCGTTTAATTAGATATGCTACGAGAAATTTGTCTAGCTGCCTTTTGTCTATAGCTTACTAGCAATCAATTTCATCTCATATTTTATATACTGTTGTTTGGTCTTTATCTTTTACTTTTTGATGTTATCAATTTCTACACGGTCAACAACTATTGAGTTATACAATTTCTGATGTTCTCAATTTTTACAGGGGTAGATGGCATCCACTTTTGCAGCCATGACTTCAGTTGGCTCCTTGGCTGCTCCTAGTAGCCGTGTGATTGATAGGAAATTCGACAACTTGTCATCTCGCGCTTCCATTTCTCCATTCTCATTCTCTAGGAGGCACAATGTAGTTCTAAGGAGGACACAATCTCCTAGGATCTCTGCCATGGCCAAGGAGTTGCATTTCAACAAGGATGGTTCAGCCATTAAGAAACTACAAGTGAGTCTTCTGAACAGGAAGGATGCTATTTTGTTTTAATGCATTGGTGCGTCTTATGTATACGTTCTAACATTCATTCTGTTTGTTCTACAGACTGGTGTCAACAAGCTTGCCGACCTTGTTGGGGTTACACTTGGTCCAAAGGGTAGGAATGTCGTTCTAGAGAGCAAGTATGGCTCCCCCAAAATTGTTAATGATGGTGTGACTGTCGCAAAAGAGGTATGTGAGCCCTTTCTTTGTTTACAGTCACATTTTCTGATAGAACTAGTTTAAAGCTAACGACTGTTCTCATTTTTGCTTTGCTCTGTAGTATAGTTCTTAGCGTATGAGCTTAAAATTGTTTTACATCTTGAGCATCAACGCTTTTTTTTTTTTCCTTTTCCTTTTGCATTTACTCTGAGATTATAGCAGTATGTTTTGAGTTTGGCGAAGCTTATGAGCTAAATGCTGTCCTTTCCCCTTAAATAAAAAATTGAAATGATGCCTTTTCACTTTATATGATATTGCAATTTTGAGTTTATCCCAGTTTTCATGGGTCATTTAGGCATTGCAATTTTGGATTATTCACTTTGTTCGTTTCTGCCTTTAAAGGTTGAGTTGGAGGACCCTGTTGAGAACATTGGAGCTAAGCTAGTGAGACAGGCGGCAGCCAAGACTAATGACCTAGCTGGTGACGGGACAACAACATCTGTTGTTCTTGCACAAGGTCTTATTGCTGAAGGTGTCAAGGTTTGTACCATGATCTCTCTAATTTCATTCTGTTAAGAGCGATTCTGTCAAGCCTCAAGGCCACTTCTGTTAACCGAGTTCAATTGTTCAGGTGGTTGCAGCTGGGGCTAACCCCGTTTTAATCACACGTGGCATTGAGAAGACCACCAAAGCTCTGGTACACGAGCTTAAGTCAATGTCCAAAGAGGTAGTGTGAATTGTGATCTCCAAGTTGATTGTTTCTCAATCATTTACTTTGTGGTGGTATCGTCATGGTTTTGTCGCTTCTTTTCATTGCTTCATATTCCTTAAGTTTCTCCAGAACAAGATCAATTTACAACTCATTGCAGGTTGAAGACAGTGAGCTGGCAGATGTGGCAGCTGTTAGTGCAGGAAACAACTATGAAGTAGGAAACATGATTGCTGAAGCTTTGAGCAAGGTGGGTAGGAAGGGTGTGGTGACCCTTGAAGAGGGAAAAAGTGCTGAGAACAGCCTCTATGTTGTAGAAGGAATGCAATTCGATCGTGGTTATATCTCACCTTATTTCGTCACTGACAGTGAGAAAATGGCTGTTGAATATGAGAACTGCAAGGTAATGTGTTCAATTGCTATCACAAGTTTTTTTTTCCCTTCTTTTTACTGGACGATGGAAGTAACTTTTGAACATGTTATTTGTGCAGTTGCTTCTTGTTGATAAAAAAATAACAAATGCAAGGGACCTCATTAACATTTTGGAGGAAGCTATAAGAGGAGGATACCCAGTTATAATCATTGCAGAAGACATTGAACAAGAAGCTCTTGCAACTCTTGTTGTAAACAAGCTTAGGGGAGCTCTAAAGATTGCTGCCCTTAAAGCTCCCGGGTTCGGTGAGCGCAAGAGCCAGTACCTTGACGATATTGCTATTCTGACTGGAGGTATTTTTACATCTATCATTCATTTTTGTTTCATCTTGCCCAAGGTGTCTTGTGCTGTGCTGATAGTATAGTTTTTCTTTCCTGTTTGAATGGGAGGGTGGTATAACATATGAGTCTCTGTTCTTGTTTTCGGATTGTAATGTGATATTGAGATGCTGTTAATTTGCATATAGGAACCGTCATCAGAGAGGAGGTAGGGCTCACATTAGAAAATGTTGGAAAGGAGGTCCTTGGCCATGCTTCGAAAGTGGTGCTTACAAAGGATACCTCCACGATTGTTGGTGATGGAAGTACCCAGGAAGCAGTTAACAAGCGAGTTGCCCAAATTAAGAACCTTATTGAGGTGAAGCCCTCTTTCTCACCTTCTCATCCACGATTGCTTACAGAAGTTGTTTGTAATTCTTTGTTATCATAGTCTAATAGCCTTAATAAGTTAAACTATATATGCAGGCGGCAGAGCAGGACTATGAAAGAGAAAAACTTAATGAAAGGATTGCAAAACTCTCTGGTGGTGTTGCTGTAATTCAGGTTGGTTTCTAAATACTTGTACATAATTTGGATTACAATGTAGTAGCAATGGGAATTCATTTGTATTAACTTTTTCTTGAATATTCGAAGGTTGGAGCACAAACTGAGACAGAGCTGAAAGAAAAGAAACTGAGAGTCGAAGATGCTCTGAATGCAACAAAGGTAAAATAATTCACAACACTAAATCTTTGTAAATTATATCCCTGTTAAGTTTTGTTACATCTGGTCTTTTGCACATTAAAGAAACCAGCAGAAATTTAAAATTTTGTAATTGTCCAGGCAGCCGTTGAGGAAGGTATTGTTGTTGGAGGTGGATGCACCCTTCTGAGGTTGGCATCAAAGGTTGATGCAATCAAGGATACTCTTGATAATGATGAAGAAAAGGTAACTTATCTGTTGCTTATTGAACTCCCTCAATCTTTTGAGTTTGGTCAACAGAAGATTCTGACAATGGCAGAAATTGAATTGATTATTGGATATGCAGGATAGAATTTTTTTTTTCTCTTTAGATTTATTTGGTCTGCTCAAGGTTCAAACCATATGGTGAATTACAGGTTGGAGCAGATATAGTTAAAAGAGCTCTTAGTTACCCCCTGAAGTTAATTGCCAAGAATGCTGGTGTAAATGGAAGTGTTGTCAGTGAGAAGGTATTCTTTCGTTTAGCTTTATGTACTATGTTACTATCTGATTTCTATGTATGTTTAATAAGTTGAAATCTCCTTTTTCAGGTGCTTTCCAGTGACAATCCTAAGTACGGATACAATGCTGCTACCGGAAACTATGAAGATTTAATGGCTGCTGGAATTATTGATCCAACCAAGGTGAGTTTCTGTTCTGGAGCTGTCATGTACATCGCGTATACGGATTTGGCAGCGTTTATGCTCTTGGCTATTTGAATGGTGATGAATGAACTGTGTAACTGATCCTGAGTGCTAGTGAAAGACTTAGTTTTGTTGGTTTAGCTGAATTCTCAAGTAATTTAACTGGAAGTGGTAGGTTGGGAGTTAGTGCTATCTTCATAGGTGGTTCCAGATGCCTGATAGGTTGTTTCTAGATAATTTTACTTGATGCATGGGGTACTCTAGCGTGTAGCTGTATTGGATTTGTGTGTGCCTGGAAACTGAGGCTCTACTTCATGTATTGCAGCTAGATTTGCAGTGATTTGAACTGATTTTTGAATTTTGTTTTTCAATGTTCAGGTGGTGAGATGTTGCCTAGAACACGCATCATCTGTTGCAAAAACTTTCTTAATGTCAGACTGTGTAGTTGTTGAGATTAAAGAGCCAGAAGCAGCAGTGCCTGCTGGCAACCCCATGGACAATTCAGGTTTGTAGTTCATCTAAAATAGCCCAAATTCTCTGTTGCTGCCTGTTCTCAGCTTTTCTCTGGCTCAAAATGCAATTGTCCAACTATTTGCTCCAACTGTGACAGGCTACGGGTACTAGAGTTGATCGAGAATAACTAGGATGTGGTGAAGAGGAGTGAACAGGGTCAACCTGGATGAGTGGCAACAAGTTATAAGAATGAAGATAGTAGTTGGAGCCATTTTTTTTATACATAAAAGATTCCGGTGAGACTAGCTTACCGGGAGTGCGGCAGATGTTGAATTGCAGTAGTAGTTCAGTTAAGTGTACGATTCCAATCACTGCAAATATAATTTAAATGGAAGAGATTTTCGTGCTCTGTGTGTGTTTGAATTCTTTTGGACTTTGGTTTTGTTTGGTTTATTTATGAAACTTGAAACCCGGTGTTTGAATTCTTGATGAGCACATGGTGGAATTGCAAATGTTGAAACCAGAAAACAGGGGTTGGTGATGAGATTACGATGCTGCATTGAATGTTTATAAATATATATGGTGATTAGGTGAGCAATCCAGAGTTTATGCGTGTTTTTATATGTGAGAGTTGTGTGGTGTCATAAAGTTATAGTCTGTGTGCTCGCTCGCGTTGCTTCCTCCAGTGGCCTCGAAAAGGAAAAGCTATAAATATCGGATGTGGAAAATAATAGTAATGCAAATGCGTTTGGACTTTTGGACTTGGATGTGCAATGTAAATTGGTTTTGGAAATGCTTTTATTTCTGCAACCGAAACGAAGAGGATTTTCAATCTGCTAGGTATTCTAACCCTGTTTTTTTTTGGTTTGTTTGTTTGTTTTTTCAAAAGAAAAAAATAATATTCTAAATTATTCTAATGTATGATACGAAGGATGGAACTTGAATTCAAGAAACATGCAAGCTACTTTAATGCGAATATGTAGGTATGTATTATGGTGCATGTAAATTGTAATAGAGAAGATGTATAGTTTGGGATTGCAGCTCGCAACCATCGCATAACAATGGAGCGTGGCAGGGCGCTCCACTTGGAATCCGCGGTTGAAGAAGTTGAAGAGGTCAGGACTCATCAGAACCAACCAACAGAGTTTTTGGCTGAATTACCCATTTTATTTTATTGCTTCCCTTTTTATACTTAGAGTTTATGAGAGAAATAATTACTTCATGAATATTGAAGACGTTATGGAAGGGTGTAAATAGTAAATAGAATTAGCGGTACGAGTCAAGTTGCAACAAACAAACAAACAAACAGTGAACAGTTGAGGAGGATCCGAACGGCCCGCCACCCCACCGTTCCAAGTCTAACTAGAAAGTCACAAATCTTTTGGCCATGTCCACGTATTAAATTCAATATTCTTTTACTCTTCTCCTCCTTCCTCCAATCCAAATCAAATGCCATTAAATTTGACTCCTATTATTATTGTTAAGATTTGAAGGCTGGTGATGCTTGTTTTACTTGACACCCTTATTACATTATTTTTATATGCGTTATATTCTTGTTTTCATTAATAGATTATAGCGGTGCGGTAGATGGAGGCTACAACTACTATTATGCTTTTCTCTTTCTTCACTTAAATTATATACTAAATTGAGGCACAAGCTACAAAACTTGCTTGCTTGCCGTTTGTGCCCATGGCCTGCCGTCCCTCTAGTCTTTAAGTTTAAACAAACAAAAAGCGCAAGGCAATAGGGCATCGTATGTAGAGACTAGAGAGTATGGCATTGCCAATTCATCCTCTTGTAATATCCACTTTTGTACAGAGAAAGAGAAAGATGCCCTCCCTCCCTCCCTCCCTCCCTTTGTATTTTGTTAACATAATTAACCTCTAGGCTCTAGGAGGACGGTGGTGGGTGAAAGTGAAATGCTATATGCTAATCATCCTCTTGTAATGCTGCTACTACTTCAACAACTTTAAGGTTTTTTCTTTTTCTTTTTGGATTTGTTATTTCTACAAGCTTTTTATTATTATTATTTTTCTTTCTAAATATCAGTACAAGCCTACAAGTAGAAGACGACCAAGTCTTCAAGTCAGTAGTTTATTTTTTAAAGCAAAAATAAAAAATAAAAAATAAAAAAATAGAAGAAAAAAGAGCATTTATAATAAGAGAACACTTTGAAAAGTGATTACGTACGCAACCCAAAAAGCGTGCTAAAGAGAGAGACTCAGAGAGAGGCAGAGGCAGAAAGCAAAGAACATATAACATGGATCATATAACTAAACAAGAATAAGAGCCATTCCATTCCCACATTCCCATTTTTCCATTCTTTTTTTATGAATTTTCTCTCATTTTTCCGTTTCCATGCATGAAAATGGCAATATGGGTTCGGAGTTGTTGGTTGGTGTGGGTCTCTCTCCTTCTCTCTGTGTGTAGGTGATGTGAGAGAGAGAGTGTGTATGTGAGCGAGTTTGCCAAATGCCATCTCTTTCTTTCTCTCATTGAAAACCTCTCCTTCTTCTTCACGCCGCCTCTCTCTCTCTCTCTCTCTCTCTCTCTCTCTCAACAACAACACTTATTAACACACCCGCACACTGTCACTCCCTTTGCACTCCCCTTTTGTTTTAATTTACCAAAAACACCCTCTTTCTCTTCTCCAATTCTCTCCCAAACACTCTCTCTTTGCTCCTCTCTCTGTATATGTCTCTGTTTTCTCTCTCACTCTGATACCACTGCCCCTCATTGCCTTTTTCTCACTCCCACGTACGTCTCTCTTCTTTCTTTCCTTTGTTTCAATCACTTATTGGGTTCTCTTTCTTCTGCATTGTTCTTTCTATTATGTTTGCTCTTGTTTTTTTTTTCTTTCCATATTTCCGATATATCGTTTTGTGAAGTTTTGATATTTTTGTGATTCTGAATTCTGAATTTGGCACTGGCTTCTTGATGATCAGGATCATCTGGGTTTTCTCACATTTGATCAACCATCGAATTTGGGTATGTTTTTCCTTACTTTTTGTTTAATGGGATTTTTCAAAGCAATCCGATTGATCAACCCTTTCTTTGCTTTGTACGTAAGAATCGAGGAAAATGTGTTTTTATATATTAATTGTTGAATTTCTGTGATGATCCTAATGGTTTTGATGCATTTTGTGGACTCTGTTTTCGGACTGGGGATTGGCATTAATTGATTTTGCGGTCTACAAATTATCTCATGCTTACATAAGTCTTTGCGTTGTCTATGCTGTGTTTTTTTTCCCTTTGCAACATTCACTTATGGGTAGGGAGATTTTGATGGCAAGAGCCTATTTTTCGGTTGCAACATTCATTAAAAATGTTACATTTTTATGATCATTTGCTCTAGTCAAAGTGATTTTTATTAGATTGCGGATTTTTGTATTTCATATTGAAATTCTGGGTGTTTATATTTGTAAACTGTGAGTTGTAATTTGCATAAATATTCTAGGATTATGTTTAGTATTGGATGGCTTTGAGTGACGTTGGTGTTGCATTTGCTGAATTTTGTACTTATGTCATGTGTGGTTCTTTTGAGGTATAAAGAAAATCTTGCTGAATTGAAGGGTTTATCTGTGGAGTTGGCTTGCCTGCTAGTGCTTGCTCTGTTTGCCAGAGGGCATTCTTAAACAGACTGTGAATACGATATGGAAGAAGGAAGAACTGAACTAGAGTTTGATGAATTTGAGAAGCTTCTTGGTGAGATACCAAATGCTACTTCTGTGAACCCACATTCTGAGGAATCTAGAACTAAAAGTGTGTCTCTGAATGGAAGCTTGTCTCCCATCTGTTGAACTCCTACAAACGGCCTTTAAGTGAGAAACTCCATAACAACGGCAGGCGGAATGAGGGAAAGAACTCAGTGAAGAAAATTCTGAAATCACCAGTGGAAAGGGGTCAACCAGAGGTGACAAATCTGCCTGATGACCGATCCTTAACATCTGCATTTGCAGGACTGAGCTTTGATGGTGGGGTCACTATGGAAGCTGGAAGTTACGAGGAAACTTGTAAATCCATGCAGAACTTATCCTTTTCATTGAATGGCCAAATCCCAAACAGCTTAAAGAGACATATTTCCGATTCAGATACTCCAGTCATGGTCGTTCCCTCATTCCAAGCACCAAATAACACACCTTGTGGCTTTTATGAGTTTGATGTGACAAACATAGGCCAAGAAAGTTCAAATATGTCAAAATTCAATTCTGAAGAGCTTAAGAAACCCCAGGTTGTCTATTCACAGCCTATGGAAAATTTATCTTCTGCTGTTCCTCTAGATCACACAGTGCAAGGTTTTCAGTTCCTCTCTAATGTGCCTGGCCCTGGTCTGCAGTTTCCTCTAACATCTGATCCGCAGCAATTCTTTCTGGACGCACAATCTCGTATTCCTTACCTACGTTCACAACAGTTGAACCAGAATCAAGTTAGTTGGAGGAATATGGAAGAGGAACAATATTATAGGATGCAGCAAAGATATGTGTACATGCAGCAGCTTCATGATCAGCGGTTCGAAGCTCAGCATCTGGTTCAAGGAAGTGGGAATATTGCAAGCAGGCTAACATGTCCAAACCCCAGGCATACACATTTTGAGGTGCCAATCTCCCATCGGCTCGAACAATCTAATCAAGAACGAGTTAGGAACAATTATGTGATTCCCAGGGGTCCACACCAATCAAATCCTGCCCTTTCTTACACAGATTTTAATGGGATTCAAGTTTTTGACAAGGTGGGGAAACAGAGTTTTCCTGAGAAGATTCTAACAAGATCACATGGAATGAACACACTTAAGGCTGTGAAGTTTGGTGCTGTTGGAGCAGATGAATCACTTGCTCATGTTCACAATGGCAAAGTTCTCTCAAATGGTCATTTCCGGCATACCTTATCTACTCAAAACACTGGATGTTTTCAGTTGGATAATTTGAGCACATGGGGTATGTTCCCTAGTTTGATGCACCTTAAGAATACAGATATGAAGGCACTGCCTCAGAAATATACCGACATGAAGGCATTGCCTCAGAAATATAACTCCATGGATGAAATTACTGGTAGAATTTATCTCATGGCTAAGGACCAGCATGGTTGTCGCTTCTTACAAAGAAAATTTTCTGAAGGCGCCAAAAGGATGGTTGAGAATATTTTCTTTGAAATAATAGATCACATTGTTGAGCTCATGACAGATCCTTTTGGGAATTACCTCATCCAGAAGCTGCTTGAAGTGTGTGGCGAGGTTCAGAAAATGCAAATTCTTCATTCAATCACTAAAAAGCCGGGGGAACTTGTTAGGATTTCATGTGATATGCATGGGTTTGCTCTCTCTCTCTCTCTCTCTCTCTCTCTCTATATATATATATATATATATACATGTGTGTGTGTGTGTGTGTGTTTTAATTTCTCCAGAGTCAATTTTTTCTTTATTACTATTTGATATGATAAAATTGGGAATTCTTCCCAACCACAGGACTCGGGCTGTTCAAAAGGTTATTGAAACCCTCAAAACTCCGGAGCAGTTTTCCATGGTCGTTTCCTCCCTAAAGCCAGGGATAGTGACTTTGATAAAAAACACAAATGGCAACCATGTTGCACAACGCTGCTTGCAGTATTTAACGCCTGAATATCGTGAGGTAAAAGATATCGATTTGTGCGTTGAATTATTTTTGAAGTTTACAAATACAAGGATGTTGCTGATATGATGATGTTTTCTTTTTCTGCGCAATGATGCAAGCAGGCTAATTTATCTGTACATCGTCTTATCTGGGTACAAGCACATAAAATATTAAGAGAAGGATAAGAAAACTTTTTAAGTACTCTTAGTTATCTTTACATACGATTGAGTTTAATTATATCATTACTCAAGTCAACTGCTTTGTATACTTAGCCATCACCCCGTGATTTTGCTCAAATTTCTTTTTGGTTTTACTTAGTCTCTCATTTAAGATTTTCATCTAGTGGAAGAGGCTTTTTCTCAGGGGTGGGGTGAGGGGATGCTCTTCACAACTTGGAATGGCTTTCATTAGGCTAATGAAGTGTAACAAAGCCAGGACTTCCTTTTACAATAAGATCACTTCTTCGTATCAGTAGTGGTGGTGGTGGTGGTAGTAGTAGTGGTAGTAGCAGCAGCAGCAGCAGCAGTAGCAATAAGATCACTTCTTCTTTGTATCAATAGTAGACCAGCGGTAGGAGTAGCAGCAGCAGCAGTAGTATGGGACTTTTCCTTTTCCTTGTACATAGAGCATTAGATGCTAAACTGATAAGACCAGATCACCGGCTCTTGATTTATCATCTGGAGTGGTCATTCTGCTTGGATGGGTTTTTGTCTCCTTTGCTTATATAATGTAGCAGCACAATGATTTGATGTTCCTATATTCTTGGTTTAAATCTTATTATCCTACAGTATTAGTCAATTTAGAATTTAAAGAAATATTATACCATGGAATGAAAGAATGACATTGGTTTCTTTTGCAGTTTCTTTTTGAAGCTGCAACTACTAATTGTGTAGAGCTTGCAACGGATCGCCATGGCTGTTGCGTGCTACAAAAATGCCTTAGCCATTCTGATGCTGAACAAAGAAACCGATTAATCTGCGAGATCACTTCGAATGCTCTAATCCTTTCCCAAGATCCATTTGGGTACTCTCTTTTTCTCATTTCTCTTCAATATCCTTGATATGATGTGTTCTTAGCATGGCAACAGATCTGTGCCATTATTTACTACACTTCATCAGGGAGATATTTGGATTTACTTCTTTCAATACGCCATCTCAAAGAAGTGTATTGACATGGCGATAAAAAAGCATAGATTAGCTTGTAGAGAGAGATGCATAATAACCAATCTCGGTGGATGCCATGACTAGTGATGAAAAAAAAATGTGTATGTGCTGCTTTTCCTTTTTCCTCTTTTCTGAGGAAAATAATATTGGCAATAACCAAGTAATGTAGATATTAAGTTTTAATGTTTGATTTATAAAGATCGATACTGATTTGGCTTAGCTCTGTGCAATGTAGTGAGTTTTGACCTGCGGCTGGTTTTCCAAACATGTCTTGCGTGTGGTTTTACTCTTGGAAACCAGTGCTCCGTGGAAGCATAGGCTTGTTTAGATTGTCTCTGAAAGATTGAATAGAGTAATAAACCCCACACAAAACAGCTTTTATTACACTAGAGTTCATTCAAATATGTTTAACAAGCATCAATTACTAGTTTTCAAATCCAAGTTTGGATGTACAACTTTGAGCAAAGAATGTCATTGTTTTTTTCATTTTGCAGGAACTATGTTGTGCAATTTGTCTTTGAACTTCAGCTTCCATGGGCAACTGTAGATATTCTTGACCAGTTGGAGGGTAATTATGGGGATTTGTCTGTGCAGAAGTATAGCAGTAATGTGGTTGAAAAAAGCCTGAAATATGCAGGTGAAGAGCGGCGCATACGCATTGTTCAGGAGCTGATAGAAAATCCGCGCTTGGATCAAATCATGCAAGACCCTTATGGCAATTATGTTATCCAAGCAGCACTCAGTCAATCAAAGGTTAGTAAATGCATTGGAGCTAGATTTTCTTGGCGATTATGCTAATCCTGTTTGTTTTTTGTTTTTTTTTTTGGTGGTTGTAGTGACATTTCTTTATAGTTGCCCTTCTGAAATTCTCTTCTATATGATTTATTAGGTGATATGGTTAAAGATTATAATTATTGCTCCTTGTAGAGGAAAATTGTAACAGTTAGTCATATTATTGCTCTTCTACTACAAAAAACTATCTGATGTTAACATGGTGGTTCCAAGTTTATTTTAGTGGAATGCATCTTTGTTGTGTTAAAATGATTAGGTGTTCTGTGCTTTATGAGCAGGGAACTTTTCATTCTAAACTGATGGATGCAATAAAACCTCATGTGCCTGTGCTTCGGACCAGTCCTTACGGGAAGAAAATCCTCTCTAGCAATATTTTGAAGAAATAATCTGTTGGTATTATCACAATATCTTCTCCTTTGACATATCATTCAAGCTTGTTCAATTTTCATTTCTTTGTTGGGTATTCACAACTGAAGCTTTTCTTTCTGCCACTGTAGGTTTTAATTCTTTGAAAGAATTCCTGTAAATCTGTAATAAGCAGGTGATCAAAAGTCTTAAGCTTAGCATTATTGCTTATGGTTTTTTTTAGATATGAAGACCAAAGATCCCTTTAAGTTCTTATGGTTTTTTTTTCTCTTAAGCTTAGCACTATTGCTTATGGTTTTTCTTTCAGCAGGTTTTGACTACGTCAGAGCAATCTCGCATTACACGAGATCCATATGTTTGTAGATAAGCGGCTTCTTTTTGTTCCTTTATTTTTGCATAGAATAAAAGCAGTGTGAAGATGTAGAGTTGTTTGAGCTATGGAGAAGTGTACCATGGTTGAGTGTCTTGGCTGAAGCCGTAGCTAGTTGGATGGTGTCAAGATGGAGCAATTGGAAGTTGTCTGTTTTTTCATGTGAGACATTTTAGCAATGTAAATCTAACATCTATAGATTACCATAATGAGCTTCATCTATAGATTGCCATAATGAGCTTCATCTATGATTGTGTGTGTGTAGATAATTATATATGAGTATTCAGGAACATAATGTTCTAATTTAAATGATAATGACTTAGCATGCAAGTGAAGCTTTGTTCTTTTCTTTTTTTAAAAGAAAAGAAAAGAAAAGAAAATTAAATTAAAAAGCTAACTGCTACAACTTAGCATGCAGTTTCCATTCCATCTGCTGCTGCCAGAACGTAAAAACCTTTCACTTCAGTATTTCGTGTGCTGAAATAAGGCAATTACGGTGGCAGAACGCGCAACACAACACACAACGTTACCATAAAGGGTCCATTTTGTCAGCCACCCATAAATGTGAAACGTGGCCTCACACCCTTGAATTGAAGACAACGGCCTATTAGAGCCACTAGTCATGCACTTGTAATCCAAACCTTTTTCTTTGAGACCAAACAAATGGAATTTTCATTCCAAATTTCAGCAGCTCCGACTCCAAGATCTTCTCCTTCAACATTCAGCTAAAACAAGCAAACTAGCTCCAAGGCAGAACAAAGACCATGTCTTTAGCTTCAACTAGTCACCTCTCTCTCTGTTCTTCACCACCCTTGCCAAGAACGGCTTCAACCAAGCAGAACCCACTTCTGTTTTCTCAAACCAAGCTTCTTTCATCCAAGAATTGGTCATGCCTGAGCACTTCAACCTGTTTTGTAAATACCCAATTGGTAAAGCTGTCAATTTTCGTCGTAAAAGCATCGGAAACTGAGTCTCAAACATCGAAACCAGCAGCAGAAAGTGGAAGTGAAGAAGGAGGAGAGGAAGCATTTGAAGAATATGAGGTAGAAGTGGTGCAGCCTTATGGGCTGAAATTTGCCAAGGGTCGAGATGGTGGAACTTACATTGATGCGATTGCAGCTGGTGGATCTGCTGATAAAACTGGCAAGTTCAGTGTTGGGGATAAAGTACTTGCAACCAGGTTTGCGCTTAGATTCGTCTTCCCCTTCGAATTTGTCCTAGCTTTGCAGCTTGTAGTAAACCATGCTTATTGCTTGACTTGTATGATATGCTTGCTGAATGAATACTTAAGCATGTGGCTTGGTTTGCATAAGGAGGATCCATATTTTTGTAGCGACTTTCTTTTTAAATGTCTAGACCTTTCATTTATCATGGTCTTGTCTTCAATGGTTCACCAATAAATTCATGGAACAAGATGTTGGGTAATCAGAGATATGAAGAGGCGCTCTGCTTCTTCCAATTAAGTTGGAAACAAATACTTCATGGGTTTTGCGATTAGTCTATACTATAGGTAACTCATTTGAAGTCCATATCATTGCTTCCACAGACTGTCAACACATTCCTGTGTATCTCAGTTTCTTGAGGGGTTAGATGTTGCTATACGATTAACTTAGTACTTTGGATTTGCTTAAATTTTTCTTCTTCTTCTGAGAATGTAATTAAGGAGTGGCTGTTTGGAAATGTGATCAAAGAGTTCTAAAATGCATGCAGTGCAGTTTTCGGGGATGAAATATGGGCTGCTGCTGAATATGGGAGGACAATGTACACCATTCGCCAGAGGGTCGGTCCACTTCTAATGAGAATGCAGAAGAGAAACGGTTAGTAGCTCATCCTCTACCACAATCTTACCTTCAAGTAAAATACGCAATTGTACACTCATGTACAACGAAAAACAAGGTTATTAGGGTGTTGAATCACACAAAAACTATAAAAACAATTTGTTCAAGTTCAAGGTTCATTTCCCTTAACTCAATATTTTGTAACATTGTCTGATGTCTTCAACAAATTTATTTATTTCCAGGCAAGATAGATAATTCAGGTGAATTAACAGAAAAGGAGATTATCAGAGCTGAAAGGAATTCTGGTGTAATTAGCAACAAAGTGAGGGAAATCCAAGTGAGTGAATCATTGTTCCAGTTGCCAATATAAACAATGCCGAATTGTTTCTTCCTTATACAAGAGAGATATAGAGATATTTCTAGAAATGACCTTTAATGTAGTCTCTATATGTTTGTAAATGACTTCAGATGCAAAACTACTTGAAGAAAAAGGAACAAAAAGCAAGGAGGGAAAGTGACCTTCGAGAAGGGCTGCAGCTTTACAAGTATGCAGCTTGATCTTATATTTCACTCTCTCCTCGTAGGAAGTCTAACTTTCAGATAAGTTTAATCTCACTGGCAAAAAAATTTCTTTGTTCTTTCATTGGTTGATAAAGGAAAGCCAAATATGAGGAAGCATTGGAGAAATTTGAGTCTGTACTAGGATTAAAACCAGAGTTAGATGAAGCTTCGGTGGCAAGTTACAATGTTGCTTGTTGTTATTCTAAGCTTAATCAGGTATTGCTCTTGTTTGAATGAACAAGGAACTATTATTACCATTGATCGTTTTGCTTCAGCATTTCTCTTGGTTTTGGCATTGGGAGGTTTAATCAACACACCAACTTGCCACTAGTTTTGAGGTCGATAGTCAATGATCAGTAACATCTATTTTACCATTTCTCAGTATGCTTATTTCTACTTGCAGTTAGCTCAACCTTGAAAAATATTTCCACCTGAGTTAACCTATATTTTTATTTATCTGTCTACAGCTAAACATCACAGGTTAAAGATTTAGTGAAGGATGTTCTCACTTTTCCTATTCATTTATGTCTTCAACTAACTGCTTTATTTACATTCCAATTCTTTAAACAGATACAAGCTGGTCTCTCTGCACTTGAGGATGCCCTGAAAGCTGGCTTTGAAGACTTCAAGGTAACATACCAATTTTTGAGAATACCATGGTTTGTTACATAGATCTTCTTATGAAATTATTATTATTGTTGACAGAGAATCCGGACTGATCCTGACCTAGCCAATGTAAGAGCATCTGAGGAATTTGATCCTCTATTGAAAAGATTTGACGAATCATTCATCAATGAGAATGCCATCAATGCCATAAAATCTCTATTTGGAATTTTCAACAAGAAATAGAGTCACGAGTTACTTCGGAAATTAAAGGACTTGAGCTGGTGTGCGTTTGAGCTTACTACAAAGTCAACAAAGGGATTGACTAAGCCATCAGCCATCTGATGCTTCAGACGGATCAGTTTCGCAAGTATCAATTTGTTCATGGCTTTAGTTTTGGATGAGTTTTGAATAGATTTTTGTTTACTGTATGTATTTCCATTTTTTTTAATCTCTGATGAGAGTCTTCTATTTGTAATTTGCAAGAATTGAAGATAGAAGGAAACTTAAGAGGGTTACGAAAAGTTTCGAATCAGCTTCCTCAATACTTGACATTTTGCCACTAACGACATGCATGCACAGAGTCAGACACATGCTAATCCTTGACATTAAACGTTTATTGGAGTTTTAGAACTATAAAAAATAAAATTGAGCCAGCAAATTCATCAGTACATTCCTTGCAATAGCATATCCATGCTTATGTTGTTCTATCACATCATACGTCTAGTTATGCTGTTGGCTGTAGCAACAAAGATGTTTACTGGCAGAAATTAGAATCACAAAAAAAAAATGGCTGTCATTACACCCTCTAGCTGTACATTTCCTCATGTGATATGAGTTTAAAGTTCACAGATTTTATGTGCATCTTGACCATTTTAAAGCATGACTCTGCCGGAACATTAAGCATCTAAATGACAAAACAACAACTTGATAAAGTTTCAGAACATGTGTGAAATTTCATAACCAGAGGAACACAATGTTGTTGTGTAAGATAAAATACACAGCTTAACATTCTTCTAAAGCAAGAGTGAATATCGACTCTATTGAATTCTCATAAAACAGTCTCTTGTGAGAGCTGGTAAGGCGAAATTGACTAAAACTGAATTTCAATCACTGTGGCTCTGTTCAAATTTTAGACTCATTGGGTGGATATATGTTTCTCCTTCTTTCTCTTGTAGTTCATGCAGTTGCTTTAGGAATTTGCAGAGTGGAAGCTGATTAAGAGGGTTATAAAATAACACAAAGGCAGCCTCTTTTGTTGTCTTCATTGTCAGTATCTTCTAGTTCACTGTTGAAGAAACAGAAGTTACATAGTAATTAGATGAGAAACCAAAACCACTCCGGGATATGAATATGTATTAGCAATAAAGATGACAGTGAACTAGAAGATACTGACAAGAAGACGACAACAGAAGTGTATTAGCAATAGAAAAGGCGCAAGCCTATCTCAGCGTGTTTCTTTAGTCCTATGGACAACATCATCTATAATCTGCTTAATTGAACTGCCTCCAATTGAGCCAAAGTAATGATAGGATCAAAGGTGCCTCCTTGTCTCCGGTTGACCCCATGTCTTTTGTCATCATGGAAGATCACTGCAATCTATCTAACCCCCAACATTGAACCATTTACCTATTGTAATCAAAGACTTCTCTCTCAATCTTCACCTTTGTTATTTCTCATGCTAGAAACCTCTTCACACTGATACATATTTCTTCATTTCACTGCCATATTTGTGTTACTCTTTCCAAAAGACAACTTTTTTTTTTATCAATGCAATCGATTTTGATGTGTAAACTGACAACTACCTTCACTCAATCAAAATGAAATTAAAAATGAAGAAGAAGAAGAAAAGCTCTTCTTAGCATGTCTATCAAGTCATAAGTACACCTAGAAATTACTTGTTATCTTTCTGAAATTCTGAAGAGAAAGTTTTTCCTCATAGTTTGCATTAAAACACATATAATGTATGAAATTTCCTCCATTTGTTACAAAAACATAAACTAATAGCAACCAATTTGTTCCTGCAACTCGAACTACAACCACCTAGGCGGCTCTTCCTCCAATTATAATATCTTAGGGATAAAATATGCATATATGTGGTTTCACATGAATGTTATGGTTGGATCAATCCAAACAAACTTAATAAAAGTTTCCTTTTCTCTTTTCAGATCCTGCAGCCGGGCTGTTATCTGATGTAATTCAATCTCTCTACTAAGAGTTCCACCCGAGGAAAAACTAAGCAAGACAACAGAATATGAATACAATAACGAAGTAGCATGAGAGAGAGAGAGAGAGAGAGAGAGAGAGAGAGAGAGTAAACACCTGCATTCAAATTCCCTGATCTCAACAAGTTCTTTCCCGAAAAAGTCCATCCATTGTACTCTCTTCTTGAGCTCCTGTTTTGGAGCACTGGAGTCCGAAATGCGCTTTCTGAGACTACTTTTGAGACAAGGCTCAGCTGGTTTTGGAATCCCATCTAAGTTCTCCTCCTTGATCTCATTGGTGTCATCAGATAACTGATCAGATGTTTCAGGAAATGACACAAGTTTTGAAGGCAAGGGCGGATGTGGGATATCCTCTAATTTCAGTGGTCCAGGAGTGTATATATGAGGGGAAGGTTTACAAAAGCAAATGAAGGGAGGACAATGAATCTTGCAAAACAAAAGCCTCATCAAAAATTGTGCCTGATGGAGATAGACTAACAACTTACCATTTTTGCCCTGCAACTAGCTCATTTCACAGTTCCAATCATACTATGTGTGAAGTATGACTTCAACTATTGGTTTTTTTTTTTTTTTTTAATCCCAAGTACCCACGAAGAGAATTTCAAATCCAAAATGTAAATTTAGTTGACACTCATCTGAAGGAGATAAAAACCATAAAGACAGTACATCTGATGATAAAAAAGGAGCCAGTTTTCAAAATCATACAACAGAATCAAATAAGAAAAATAAGTACTTATTGCATCCCTTCAAAGAATTTAAGCTGAACTATAATATCAATTCTGAGCTTCAAGGTTGATTTTTTCCCCAACAAAACCAAGTGAAACCCAGAAGGAATAATAGTTTTTAAAGCTTATGATGTTGGATTCCAGTTTCCAACCGCAGAAGAAGAAATGGGTTGCCCTCAAACAAACCTTGATTTCCCCTGTTTCAGGCAGCAGGGTTATGATGGTGGAATGGATTTCATTTCCCCTTTTATAATGTAGAGGAACAGGAAGAAAGCAATTTTGTCTATGGAAGGAGGATCCTGAAATTACAATGATGCCCTCTTTCAGGGTTTCACCTCCATTAACAGTGTTGAAACAAGGAAGAAATGTAATGAGAGAATTTAGAAAGAACAAAAAGAAAGAAAAGTAAAGGAGAGCTTAGCTGGAAAGCCAACAGAACAGTCAGCAGAAAGATAGACCAATTTGGAAATTTGGAAGACAGGGCCAACTGTCCAACATTCCATCATGTAACTGTTAATCCCTCCCTCCAAAACGAGCGTTTAGAACAGTAAACTGCCTGCATAAACTGCTTTGAAAGTTTCTTTCCCTACCAACCAACATGAAATACAATTATGCAGTGCAAGTGATGTTTTCTAAATCTACAGTTCAACTTCTTGTACACCCCGCACAACTACCGACCAACAGTCTTTTTGTGTTGTATTAGTTTATATATGCTCAAATCAACTGGCATACCAAATTGTATTTATTATAAGCGATTATTATTTATAGCCATCGAAAAAGCTACAAACCTTCTTTTGGTTTTAATTCCAAGTTGCCTGACATGCAAATTATGTGCATGTTTATTCTTGTTCTAGGATGGGAGGGGGGTTCCCTGCTTGAAGTTCTGAAGGAATTTCCTAAAGGATATCATTCAGCGCAAGCCAGCCAACCATGGATTGCTTTGGGGTCGGGGTGGGGGATAAGGATATTGACCTTTTCAATGCCAACTTTGCCTTTATGAATTTGGGCGCCTTTTTCCAGTTTTGGTCGAAAGAAATGCATATATGTACCGACAGTTGGTATAGGACTTGGAACTGTTGCTTTTCTTTACTCGCTTTTAGAAAGAGCCCAGAAAGAAAGACGCACCTTTTTCTCGATTTAACAATTGGTTAATGTGATCCTCCTTTTGGAAGCTAAGATATGTTATGCTATTCGTATTATATTATATTATATGCCTTAATTATAATTAGTTCCCTTCCCTTCCCTCTGTCTCTGCTTCTTTCTGCTAACTCAATTAATGGTTATGCTTTACTTCTTCTGTTGGACTTGTAAGTTGTAACCCCACTCCCCACGTAAACCCAACCCATGTATCCTCTTATGCCATCTCTATACACAAACAGTATTTTATTCATCGCCTTTGATAAGGTAATATACTTACTATATGCATCCTACCCAAAGGCACGATTAATTCTCATCATGCACGATTTGAGAGCTGATTTTTTGCATAAATAATCATTGAAAGAGAACCTAAAAACTAAACAATTTTGATCAGTGATTTACAGCCTAAATATATATACACGTTAAAGGGGATGTTGTTGCATGTTGGTGAGAAAGGTTAATAATTGAAAGGCATTGTAGAAATTGATATGGTAGCTACGTGGGCCTCCTCATGTTAACGCGGCATGGGTTGGGACTTGGGACCCAGTAGTAGGCCAATAGGCATGCAACATCTGTAAAAGCATATAATTTGAGAAGCCAAAAGAGGCAGGTGATGTGATGATTTGTCTCAGAAGTTCACAACCCAACACCACCCAGCCCAGGTAAAGATTATGAAAGGGGCAGAAGCCTACTGCACTCTACTCTACTCTACTCTACTCTCTAGCTTTTTCATTTCGTGTGTTACAACAACTTACCAGACAAGCGCATGCCCTCATGTATATCATTCTAGGGGCAAAGGCAGGCCCATCCCCTTGAAAGCAAATCTGTCTTGCATTGCATCATCAAAGCTAGCTACCAGATTAATAGTAAAAGAGATGCTACGCTTACCTGCCTGTTACAAGTTCTTACGCCCTCATCATTTCTTTGTCCTGGCGGCACTGTAACGATGGAGCTTCAAGATGCATCAACCACCAAAACTGAAAAAACTGTATGGTAATTGATTTTTGGTGCAGAAACCCAATTTTAATACACCTTTTGGAAAGGTATACAAGTAAATAACAGTCTCTCTCACAGCTTCAGCAAACCCCATATGTTTTTGAAAATCTTGAGATAACCACCTGACCTATAAAATATGTTTCCAAGGCTTCAAGCCTTCAGATACGTTCTAGGCACAAAGAAATACAGCAAGCACCAAAGGAAATACATCACATTGGTAGACAAACTTTCATGCTCTTGATGGTAATTCAGAGCATCAGAAATAGAAATGCATCGCGTTGATGATCTCAACTCTCCTTATATCATTGTAACAACAATGTTCTGTTATCAGTCATTTTTTCAAGAGCTAACATCATGTTGACGAAGCCCACCAAATGGCTCAAGGGGCCTTGGTTGATGAGTTAACACAGGACATGGCCAAAAGAGTATACGAAAGGCAACCAGGAAATGAAAAATGGGGAAGCCACAAAATTATGCCAGGCAGCTGGTCCAAGCGGTTAGCAGAGGTCTCGTTGCCCACTAAATTGGACATCAGTAAAAATGATAAGTAAATAAATAAGGCGGGTTCCAGCTTGGCCTCTATAATAACTGCTCCTAAAGCCTCTTGCCAGTCTCCTTATTGCTGAACTTTAAGCACCGGAAAAGCAATTACATCTCTGATACTGGCCGAGTTTGTTAAAAGCATGACAAGCCTGTCAATTCCAAGTCCCTGAATAAGTTCTTTCCATTAGTATTTTGCCTAGAGGAATGTATGAGATATATAAATTGAATAAAAAAATAGATGCAAACGGATGACCATACCATTCCGGAAGCTGGAGGCATCCCATATTCCAAAGCTGTAAGGAAATCATCATCAAGAGTCACTTCATAAGACTCATCATTTTCCTTTCCTTTATCTTCTGCACTCTCTGAATTTGAAATTGCTGCTGCTCTCTTCTCATTGTGCTGCCTCACTTGCTCTTCCAAGCGTCCTCTCTGCCAAAACCCATAACCAATGAAAAGTTTTTCTCTGATATGTAATAGAAGCCAACACAGTGATGTTTTCCTGGGCAACCCCAGAAAAACAACAATAACAGCCAGTCATGTTTTCTTCGTATTGCCCCCAAAAAAGAAACTAATAGAGGAAAAACACAAACTGGGAACAAAATTTCACCTTAACATCAACTTGGGTATTAGTGACTAGTACGTAACTGAACAAATTGATATAAAAATCTACATGGCTTCCTATATTCCATTTCTAAAATCTTAAATAGAAAAGACTTCTATACTGAAGTTTGTTGAGGAGGAATTAATCATGAATATTTTCATGAGGGGGTTTGTGTTAGCATGATTACCACAAGCAGTTCCCACCTATCCAAACCCTCATGAAAAATTTAGAATAATTGGCAGTGAAAATAGCCACCGATCAGTGTTCATGATTACCTGATCCGTGGGATCGGTCAATTCAGAGAAAGCATTGGCCAGCTCACGACCACAGATAAAAAGCTCAAATCTCTCAGTCAGCCCTGCAATTCTGATTTTGAAGAACTAAGGAGTAAAATGACACATAAAAATACCAAAATGCAAGTAATATGTCGTGTAATCAACACGGTATGATACCTTCGGTGTGGCTTGGCCAGAGGAGATATCTCAATAGGATAGTCTAAAACAAATGTGGGTTGCAGAAGCTTTGGTTCTACAACAATTTCAAAAACCTAGACAAATGAAAACTTAGGATCAGAATATAACAATTAAGATCCGCACTTCAAGAGTTTCTCCTTTTCATCATTGTAATCTATTTTGTTTATATGAACAGCCTCCCATCACAAGAAAAATCAAGCAAACTAACAAATAGATTTATGCACATAGAAAACCAAAATCAGAATTATGGATTGAGATTGTAGATTCAGATCAACCTCATTAAGAAGGTGGCCAATAGATGTGCATGCTTGAAGGGAAGATTTGTCTTTGTAATCAAGATCACCTCCAAGATTTTCCAGAGTAACTTCTTTAGCAACTTTAAGATCATTGCCCAACTCATCAAAATCAATCCCAGTGGATTCTTTTACAAGATTGTGCATGGATTCCCTCCTCCAAGGCCGCTCGAGATGTATCTCCACCCCCTGCACAGAATATGATAACAGATTAAAAGCAACTCAATTTCATATATAACTAAGGACATGTGGTTGCCAACTTGCTTTTATGGCAATGCCAACCAGTAAGAAATCCTGTCACTAGTTCAGTGAAGGTGCATTGACCTGGTAATCAATGGTAAGATTCCCATGAACTGCAAGCGCACATCGTGTAACAATTTCCTCTGCCATGTTAATCATGCTTTCATAGTCTGAATATGCTTCGTACATCTAAGATCAGACTAATACCAATAATGATCAGAGCTTCACTTGATAAAGACAGGAAAGTTAAATATCTAATAGCACGCAACTAATAATGCTAATTTGGTAACGTACATTAAGATTAACCACATTATCAAACAAAACTAAAAGTAAAATTAACTTACCTCTATAGTGGTAAATTCAGGATTATGACGAGTTGAAATGCCTTCGTTCCTGAATATTCGACCAATCTCATACACTTTTTCAAACCCCCCAACCTGTCATCCATATACAGATCCTATTCAATATGTAAATATACTGTACAATCATTCAGTTGTTATAGTATGAAACAGTATCACCTGTATGATTTTAGAACAAACAACATTCAAAATTAGCCATGGCACACATTGTTTTGGAGATCTAGTAATGTATTTTTCTTCATTTGAAAAAAAAAATTTAATAGATAACTAATACACAGTCTTATGAGCTTCATATAGGAAGAGGAGTAAGCAGATTAAAAGGTGAGAAATAACTTTCAAATCTTTATTACACTCAAGCTCAACCACAATATTTATAGTGCAACATAATAGTAATGATCATGATGACGAAGATGACAATATTAATATTTCATATTCCTGCAAGTATGAGTAGTTACAAGCTAACAACTTTTACAACAGTCTTTACATATGTTAGAAGGTACTCATAGAACAGGATTTGTAACTACAATACAATATTATATATCATGCCACCTTCACAGTTTAATGATGAACAGCAGGTATGCACTCGACGCAATAGACCAGGTATATTATGATATGTAAAACCTCACCAGCACTTATCCAAAAGAGCAGAGGAAAAAGAAAAAAAAAACCCTCACCAGCATTCTCTTTAGGTGGAGCTCAGTCGCTATTCTCAAATACAGGTCCCTTCCAAGTGAATTATGGTATGTAACAAATGGCCTAGCTTCCGCTCCACCAGCTGCTCCCTAGTTTATCAAATCAATTAAAACCCGAACTTCCAGGTATATGCAATCCTTGTGAAGTTCACGTATGACACTTGAATAAAATCATATTATGCAGAAATTAAATATTTCAGGAAATAGATAATGTTTTTTTAACTTGTAAAATTTCCAGACAACAATTTCTTGCATAAGCATCATCTACTGATAAGAACAGATGCAAACATGTTAATGAGCAAAAAAATTTCCGGATTTTCACTATTTCTTTATTTCTCTACACACACCCGGAAATAATTTCATTTTTCAATTAGTTCAGTTCCACCTCACCAGCAAATAATTTCAGCTAGGCTTTTAAATTGAATCAGTGTAAGCTTTGAGAAAGCACTATCGCAAAAATTACCAAACAGCATATCGAATCAAATAGCTAAAACTCCATGTAAATATGAAACTGTGAAGATATTGGCAAACCTGTAGAACTGGAGTTTCAACTTCAATGAAACCAAACGATTCCACTGCCCTTCGTATCTCTGATACAATCTACTCAGCAAAATAACCAAGTAAATCAATTTCAAGCATGGCAGTATAAATTTGAAAAGTAGCAAACACAAAAATGAAAATCTCAAATACCTAGAAGGTTTTAATTGTTTTCTGCTAAGAAGAGAAGAGGCGTGATTTACCTTTGCTCTTTTGCGGAATACATCAGCTACCTCAGGATTTGCAATCATATCTACATACCTAAATATTAAAAGGAAAATAAGATAAAACCAACTAAAGAAATTAGACAATTTGGAGGTAAACCAATATTTTATCTACACATAAACTATAGTATTGCAGGAAGAAGGAGAATAACAGTAATTGAGAAGAAATTTAAGGAACACAATATCATTATAAGATTTTCCAGGCTTTGTTAAAAATGAAGAAAAATAAGAGGAAAATTAGAAAAACAGAGGGACAATAAAAAACAAAGTAGGAGACCTTCACACAACACATACCAAAAAATATGTGCATCCATACTATTGAGGCTAATGATTCTCTTAGCACTAGGTCAAATCCATGTTTAAAATAAATTATTATGAAACAAGAAAACCAATAACTAAAATCCTTCATCTATGTTCACCTTCCACGAGCCTTACCATGAAAGCATTTCAATCTTCAATGTTATAGACATCTAAAACACAATACTCAAAATGAAAAGATCAACTCACCGTTGACGGTATCGTTTGTCCACATCTGTTAGGCCATGATATTTGTCTGGTAGTGGGAGTAGAGATTTTGTAAGAATTGCAAAAGAATCCACATAAACAGAAAGCTCCCCTGAGGAATTAACCAAGAGAAAGTCTTAGCTTTCTCTGCAAGACCTTGAAGCTAATTTAACCTCTTTTTGGACAACCATGAAACTTGTTGAATGGTTTTACATCATTAGCCAATGCAAATTCACAAAGTGCAAAATGATTTTACTTTTACTTAGCAAATGATCTATAATTCAGGAATTACTGAAATAGAATTCTTGTTCATTTTATTCTGGAAGCTCTTCTCCTATCAGAGAAGCTTAGCAACTAAATATGAATAAGAAACATTACAACACTTACCTTTCTCTGTCCGCTTGATGGATCCACTAACACCAACTATATCACCAATATCAACAAGTGCCTTTAACTGGTCAAATTGATCATTTGCAAGCCGTTCCTTTTCACAGTAAAGCTGAAACAAAATATTTATAATTATAACTTCACTCAGCGCCTCTCTATAATTTTTGTTTAGTTTTATTTGAAGGGTATAAAAATTTTTATTTCTTTCTAAGGAGACCAGCATGACAGGAAATAAACATAATGACAATGGAAAGTATACACAACCAACGAACTAAGATCGAGTAACAAGTACAACAAGTCTAACTGAGCGAGCAACCAACCTGAATTGTTCCTGAGTCGTCCCTTAATGTCAAAAATGCAAGCTTTCCGAAACGCTCTGCGAGCCACAATTCTTCCTGCCACGGATACAGCATCCTTTTCACTCTTTGACTCTTCACCATCCGCTAAATGCTTGTATATATCTTGCAGCTGATTAGCAGTGTGAGTCCTTTCCCACCCATAAGCATATGGCTCCAAACCTTTGCTCCTCAGTTCTTCTACCTATAAACCCATAAAGAAACTGTTTTCATATGAAGGAACTTTGAAACCCAGACTTTGAATTCCTTCATTTCCCAACATTCTGCCAGTAACCAAGCAGAGGATTATAAAGTTCCAGACTTTCAGTCAGAGCTTCATTTTATATAAAATGTTACTTACCTTCTTTAAGCGAATGGCTCGAACAGCATCTCTATCGGATGTGGAGGATGACGTCGATACCCGCCGGTTTCTGCCGCCGGCGTTGGTAGTGGTGGTGGTAGTGGTGGTGGAAGAGCAACAGCGGAGGACCACTCTAGAATATGAAGAAGAAGAATAAGAATAAGAATAGGGTCGTCTAAGAGTGGTGGTGGTGGTGGTGGAAGAGGCACACCGGAAGAGGTGCTTGAGTGGTTGCGAAGATAGGCTCCATAGCTTCAAGGCATCCATCTCTTGTTTTTGGTTTCGTAGCCACTGGCCACTGCTTGGTGGTTACTTCTTATTTCTTTTACCAAGCATCGAACTCCAATGGACCTCATGGACCAAAAAACCATCACATAGTGGGCTTCGTGAAATGGGCTTCAGGTTGCCCACCTTCATGTCATCACTCATGGAAGATGTGGAACAATTTTGGGGAACAATTTTTGCTCACTATTTTAATCTAAGATATATTCTCATCACTCTTCTTAATACTTGACACGTGTTCATAAGCATAACCATAATTAACTATTTGCTTTGTATTTGTGGAATCATAGTTATGTCTATAGACACGTCACACGTGTCAAGTATTGAAAAAGATGATAATGATACACCTTGAGTTAAAGCGGGGAGGAAAAATGTTCTCCAATTTTAGTGTATTGCATTATGCACTCACAGTATGAGG